>NC_079874.1:20907609-21223102 GCF_023065955.2 Ursus arctos
TCGACATTTCCTTACAGGCAGACACAGTGGGGTTCCCCCAAACACACACACACACACTGTCACACTCACAACACAGCAGTCACACTGTTCCTTGCAGAGCCATCACCACTTGGAACTGCCCTGACATACCCAAAAACGTTGTCCCGAGACACACATACACAAGAAACACACAGAAACACCCATCGACTTTTTCTTACAGGCATACAAAATGGTTTCCCGCAAACACACACACACACACACACACTATCACACTCACAACACAGCACTCACACTGGGTCTCCCGCAGAACCCTCAACACTTGAAACTGCCCTAACATACTCTCAAACGTGGCCCGACACACACATATACAAGTAACACACAAACACCCATCGACTTTTTCTTACAGTCATACACAATGGTTTCCCTGAAACACACACACAGACACACACACACACACTGTCACACTCACAACACAGCACTCACATTGGGTCTCCGGCATAACCATCAACACTTCGAACTGCCCTAACATACTCAAAAACGTGGTCCCAACACACACATACGCAAGAAACACAACCAAACACCCATCGACTTTTTCGTAAAGGCATACACAGTGGGGTTCGAAACACACACACAGACACACACACACACTGTCACACTCACAACACAGCACTCACACTGGGTCGCCAGCAGAGCCATCGACACTTGGAACTGACCTAACATATTCACAAACGTGGTCCCGAAACACACATACAGAAGAAACACACACAAACACCCATCGACTTTTTCTTACAGGCATACAAATGGTTTCCCGCAACACACACACACTCACACACACACACACACACACACACAATGTCACCCTCACAACACAGCACTCACACTGGATCTCCAGCAGAGCCATGAACACTTGGAACTGCCCTGACACACTCACATACGTGCTCCCGAAACACAGATACACAAGAAACACACACAAACACCCATCGACATTTCCTTACAGGCAGACACAGTGGGGTTCCCCCAAACACACACACACACACTGTCACACTCAAAACACAGCACTCACACTGTTCCTTGCAGAGCCATCACCACTTGGAACTGCCCTGACATACCCAAATACGTTGTCCCGAGACACACATACACAAGAAACACACAGAAACACCCATCGACTTTTTCTTACAGGCATACAAAATGGTTTCCCGCAAACACACACACACACACACACATACACTATCACACTCACAACACAGCACTCACACTGGGTCTCCCGCAGAACCCTCAACACTTGAAACTGCCCTAACATACTCTCAAACGTGGCCCGACACACACATATACAAGTAACACACAAACACCCATCGACTTTTTCTTACAGTCATACACAATGGTTTCCCTGAAACACACACACAGACACACACACACAAACTGTCACACTCACAACACAGCACTCACATTGGGTCTCCGGCATAACCATCAAAACTTCGAACTGCCCTAACATACTAAAAAACGTGGTCCCGACACACACATACGCAAGAAACACAACCAAACACCCATCGACTTTTTCGTAAAGGCATACACAGTGGGGTTCGAAACACACACACAGACACACACACACACACTGTCACACTCACAACACAGCACTCACACTGGGTGTCCAGCAGAGCCATCGACACTTGGAACTGACCTAACATATTCACAAACGTGGTCCCGAAACACACATACAGAAGAAACACACACAAACACCCATCGACTTTTTCTTACAGGCATACAAATGGTTTCCCGCAACACACACACACACACACACACACACACAATGTCACCCTCACAACACAGCACTCACACTGGATCTCCAGCAGAGCCATGAACACTTGGAACTGCCCTGACACACTCACATACGTGCTCCCGAAACACAGATACACAAGAAACACACACAAACACCCATCGACATTTCCTTACAGGCAGACACAGTGGGGTTCCCCCAAACACACACACACACACTGTCACACTCACAACACAGCACTCACACTGTTCCTTGCAGAGCCATCACCACTTGGAACTGCCCTGACATACCCAAAAACGTTGTCCCGAGACACACATACACAAGAAACACACAGAAACACCCATCGACTTTTTCTTACAGGCATACAAAATGGTTTCCCGCAAACACACACACACACACACACTATCACACTCACAACACAGCACTCACACTGGGTCTCCCGCAGAACCCTCAACACTTGAAACTGCCCTAACATACTCTCAAACGTGGCCCGACACACACATATACAAGTAACACACAAACACCCATCGACTTTTTCTTACAGTCATACACAATGGTTTCCCTGAAACACACACACAGACACACACACACAAACTGTCACACTCACAACACAGCACTCACATTGGGTCTCCGGCATAACCATCAACACTTCGAACTGCCCTAACATACTCAAAAACGTGGTCCCGACACACACATACGCAAGAAACACAACCAAACACCCATCGACTTTTTCGTAAAGGCATACACAGTGGGGTTCGAAACACACACACAGACACACACACACACACTGTCACACTCACAACACAGCACTCACACTGGGTCTCCAGCAGAGCCATCGACACTTGGAACTGACCTAACATATTCACAAACGTGGTCCCGAAACACACATACAGAAGAAACACACACAAACACCCATCGACTTTTTCTTACAGGCATACAAATGGTTTCCCGCAACACACACACACACACACACACACAATGTCACCCTCACAACACAGCACTCACACTGGATCTCCAGCAGAGCCATGAACACTTGGAACTGCCCTGACACACTCACATACGTGCTCCCGAAACACAGATACACAAGAAACACACACAAACACCCATCGACATTTCCTTACTGGCAGACACAGTGGGGTTCCCCCAAACACACACACACACACTGTCACACTCACAACACAGCACTCACACTGTTCCTTGCAGAGCCATCACCACTTGGAACTGCCCTGACATACCCAAATACGTTGTCCCGAGACACACATACACAAGAAACACACAGAAACACCCATCGACTTTTTCTTACAGGCATACAAAATGGTTTCCCGCAAACACACACACACACACACACATACACTATCACACTCACAACACAGCACTCACACTGGGTCTCCCGCAGAACCCTCAACACTTGAAACTGCCCTAACATACTCTCAAACGTGGCCCGACACACACATATACAAGTAACACACAAACACCCATCGACTTTTTCTTACAGTCATACACAATGGTTTCCCTGAAACACACACACAGACACACACACACAAACTGTCACACTCACAACACAGCACTCACATTGGGTCTCCGGCATAACCATCAACACTTCGAACTGCCCTAACATACTCAAAAACGTGGTCCCGACACACACATACGCAAGAAACACAACCAAACACCCATCGACTTTTTCGTAAAGGCATACACAGTGGGGTTCGAAACACACACACAGACACACACACACACACTGTCACACTCACAACACAGCACTCACACTGGGTGTCCAGCAGAGCCATCGACACTTGGAACTGACCTAACATATTCACAAACGTGGTCCCGAAACACACATACAGAAGAAAAACACACAAACACCCATCGACTTTTTCTTACAGGCATACAAATGGTTTCCCGCAACACACACACACACACACACACACACAATGTCACCCTCACAACACAGCACTCACACTGGATCTCCAGCAGAGCCATGAACACTTGGAACTGCCCTGACACACTCACATACGTGCTCCCGAAACACAGATACACAAGAAACACACACAAACACCCATCGACATTTCCTTACAGGCAGACACAGTGGGGTTCCCCCAAACACACACACACACACTGTCACACTCACAACACAGCACTCACACTGTTCCTTGCAGAGCCATCACCACTTGGAACTGCCCTGACATACCCAAAAACGTTGTCCCGAGACACACATACACAAGAAACACACAGAAACACCCATCGACTTTTTCTTACAGGCATACAAAATGGTTTCCCGCAAACACACACACACACACACACACTATCACACTCACAACACAGCACTCACACTGGGTCTCCCGCAGAACCCTCAACACTTGAAACTGCCCTAACATACTCTCAAACGTGGCCCGACACACACATATACAAGTAACACACAAACACCCATCGACTTTTTCTTACAGTCATACACAATGGTTTCCCTGAAACACACACACAGACACACACACACACACTGTCACACTCACAACACAGCACTCACATTGGGTCTCCGGCATAACCATCAACACTTCGAACTGCCCTTACATACTCAAAAACGTGGTCCCAACACACACATACGCAAGAAACACAACCAAACACCCATCGACTTTTTCGTAAAGGCATACACAGTGGGGTTCGAAACACACACACAGACACACACACACACACTGTCACACTCACAACACAGCACTCACACTGGGTCGCCAGCAGAGCCATCGACACTTGGAACTGACCTAACATATTCACAAACGTGGTCCCGAAACACACATACAGAAGAAACACACACAAACACCCATCGACTTTTTCTTACAGGCATACAAATGGTTTCCCGCAACACACACACACTCACACACACACACACACACACAATGTCACCCTCACAACACAGCACTCACACTGGATCTCCAGCAGAGCCATGAACACTTGGAACTGCCCTGACACACTCACATACGTGCTCCCGAAACACAGATACACAAGAAACACACACAAACACCCATCGATATTTCCTTACAGGCAGACACAGTGGGGTTCCCCCAAACACACACACACACACTGTCACACTCAAAACACAGCACTCACACTGTTCCTTGCAGAGCCATCGCCATTTGGAACTGCCCTGACATACCCAAAAACGTTGTCCCGAGACACACATACACAAGAAACACACAGAAACACCCATCGAATTTTTCTTACAGGCATACAAAATGGTTTCCCGCCAACACACACACACACACACACACACTATCACACTCACAACACAGCGCTCACACTGGGTCTCCCGCAGAACCCTCAACACTTGAAACTGCCCTAACATACTCTCAAACGTGGCCCGACACACACATATACAAGTAACACACAAACACCCATCGACTTTTTCTTACAGTCATACACAATGGTTTCCCTGAAACACACACACAGACACACACACACAAACTGTCACACTCACAACACAGCACTCACATTGGGTCTCCCGCATAACCATCAACACTTCGAACTGCCCTAACATACTCAAAAACGTGGTCCCGACACACACATACGCAAGAAACACAACCAAACACCCATCGACTTTTTCGTAAAGGCATACACAGTGGGGTTCGAAACACACACACAGACACACACACACACACTGTCACACTCACAACACAGCACTCACACTGGGTCTCCAGCAGAGCCATCAACACTTGGAACTGACCTAACATATTCATCAACGTGGTCCCGAAACACACATACAGAAGAAACACACACAAACACCCATCGACTTTTTCTTACAGGCATACAAATGGTTTCCCACACACACACACACACACACACACACACACAATGTCACCCTCACAACACAGCACTCACACTGGATCTCCAGCAGAGCCATGAACACTTGGAACTGCCCTGACACACTCACATACGTGCTCCCGAAACACAGATACACAAGAAACACACACAAACACCCATCGACATTTCCTTACAGGCAGACACAGTGGGGTTCCCCCAAACACACACACACACACTGTCACACTCACAACACAGCACTCACACTGTTCTTTGCAGAGCCATCACCACTTGGAACAGCCCTGACATACCCAAATACGTTGTCCCGAGACACACATACACAAGAAACACACAGAAACACCCATCGACTTTTTCTTACAGGCATACAAAATGGTTTCCCGCAAACACACACACACACACACACACACACTATCACACTCACAACACAGCACTCACACTGGGTCTCCCGCAGAACCCTCAACACTTGAAACTGCCCTAACATACTCTCAAACGTGGCCCGACACACACATATACAAGTAACACACAAACACCCATCGACTTTTTCTTACAGTCATACACAATGGTTTCCCTGAAACACACACACAGACACACACACACAAACTGTCACACTCACAACACAGCACTCACATTGGGTCTCCGGCATAACCATCAACACTTCGAACTGCCCTAACATACTCAACAACGTGGTCCCGACACACACATACGCAAGAAACACAACCAAACACCCATCGACTTTTTCGTAAAGGCATACACAGTGGGGTTTCGAAACACACACAGACACACACACACACACTGTCACACTCACAACACAGCACTCACACTGGGTCGCCAGCAGAGCCATCGACACTTGGAACTGACCTAACATATTCACAAACGTGGTCCCGAAACACACATACAGAAGAAACACACACAAACACCCATCGACTTTTTCTTACAGGCATACAAATGGTTTCCCGCAAACACACACACACACACACACACACACACACAATGTCACCCTCACAACACAGCACTCACACTGGATCTCCAGCAGAGCCATGAACACTTGGAACTGCACTGACACGCTCACATACGTGCTCCCGAAACACAGATACACAAGAAACACACACAAACACCCATCGACATTTCCTTACAGGCAGACACAGTGGGGTTCCCCCAAACACACACACACACACACACTGTCACACTCACAACACAGCACTCACACTGTTCCTTGCAGAGCCATCACCACTTGGAACTGCCCTGACATACCCAAAAACGTTGTCCCGAGACACACATACACAAGAAACACACAGAAACACCCATCGACTTTTTCTTACAGGCATACAAAATGGTTTCCCGCAAACACACACACACACACACACACACACTATCACACTCACAACACAGCGCTCACACTGGGTCTCCCGCAGAACCCTCAACACTTGAAACTGCCCTAACATACTCTCAAACGTGGCCCGACACACACATATACAAGTAACACACAAACACCCATCGACTTTTCTTACAGTCATACACAATGGTTTCCCTGAAACACACACACAGACACACACACACAAACTGTCACACTCACAACACAGCACTCACATTGGGTCTCCCGCATAACCATCAACACTTCGAACTGCCCTAACATACTCAAAAACGTGGTCCCGACACACACATACGCAAGAAACACAACCAAACACCCATCGACTTTTTCGTAAAGGCATACACAGTGGGGTTCGAAACACACACACAGACACACACACACACACTGTCACACTCACAACACAGCACTCACACTGGGTCTCCAGCAGAGCCATCAACACTTGGAACTGACCTAACATATTCACAAACGTGGTCCCGAAACACACATACAGAAGAAACACACACAAACACCCATCGACTTTTTCTTACAGGCATACAAATGGTTTCCCGCAAACACACACACACACACACACACACACACACACACACACACAATGTCACCCTCACAACACAGCACTCACACTGGATCTCCAGCAGAGCCATGAACACTTGGAATTGCACTGACACGCTCACATACGTGCTCCCGAAACACAGATACACAAGAAACACACACAAACACCCATCGACATTTCCTTACAGGCAGACACAGTGGGGTTCCCCCAAACACACACACACACACTGTCACACTCACAACACAGCACTCACACTGTTCCTTGCAGAGCCATCACCACTTGGAACTGCCCTGACATACCCAAAAACGTTGTCCCGAGACACACATACACAAGAAACACACAGAAACACCCATCGACTTTTTCTTACAGGCATACAAAATGGTTTCCCGCAAACACACACACACACACACACACACACTATCACACTCACAACACAGCACTCACACTGGGTCTCCCGCAGAACCCTCAACACTTGAAACTGCCCTAACATACTCTCAAACGTGGCCCGACACACACATATACAAGTAACACACAAACACCCATCGACTTTTTCTTACAGTCATACACAATGGTTTCCCTGAAACACACACACAGACACACACACACAAACTGTCACACTCACAACACAGCACTCACATTGGGTCTCCCGCATAACCATCAACACTTCGAACTGCCCTAACATACTCAAAAACGTGGTCCCGACACACACATACGCAAGAAACACAACCAAACACCCATCGACTTTTTCGTAAAGGCATACACAGTGGGGTTCGAAACACACACACAGACACACACACACACACTGTCACACTCACAACACAGCACTCACACTGGGTCTCCAGCAGAGCCATCAACACTTGGAACTGACCTAACATATTCACAAACGTGGTCCCGAAACACACATACAGAAGAAACACACACAAACACCCATCGACTTTTTCTTACAGGCATACAAATGGTTTCCCGCAAACACACACACACACACACACACACACACACACACAATGTCACCCTCACAACACAGCACTCACACTGGATCTCCAGCAGAGCCATGAACACTTGGAATTGCACTGACACGCTCACATACGTGCTCCCGAAACACAGATACACAAGAAACACACACAAACACCCATCGACATTTCCTTACAGGCAGACACAGTGGGGTTCCCCCAAACACACACACACACACTGTCACACTCACAACACAGCACTCACACTGTTCCTTGCAGAGCCATCACCACTTGGAACTGCCCTGACATACCCAAAAACGTTGTCCCGAGACACACATACACAAGAAACACACAGAAACACCCATCGACTTTTTCTTACAGGCATACAAAATGGTTTCCCGCAAACACACACACACACACACACACACACACTATCACACTCACAACACAGCACTCACACTGGGTCTCCCGCAGAACCCTCAACACTTGAAACTGCCCTAACATACTCTCAAACGTGGCCCGACACACACATATACAAGTAACACACAAACACCCATCGACTTTTTCTTACAGTCATACACAATGGTTTCCCTGAAACACACACACAGACACACACACACAAACTGTCACACTCACAACACAGCACTCACATTGGGTCTCCCGCATAACCATCAACACTTCGAACTGCCCTAACATACTCAAAAACGTGGTCCCGACACACACATACGCAAGAAACACAACCAAACACCCATCGACTTTTTCGTAAAGGCATACACAGTGGGGTTCGAAACACACACAGACACACACACACACACTGTCACACTCACAACACAGCACTCACACTGGGTCTCCAGCAGAGCCATCAACACTTGGAACTGACCTAACATATTCACAAACGTGGTCCCGAAACACACATACAGAAGAAACACACACAAACACCCATCGACTTTTTCTTACAGGCATACAAATGGTTTCCCGCAACACACACACACACACACACACACACAATGTCACCCTCACAACACAGCACTCACACTGGATCTCCAGCAGAGCCATGAACACTTGGAACTGCCCTGTCACACTCACATACGTGCTCCCGAAACACAGATACACAAGAAACACACACAAACACCCATCGACATTTCCTTACAGGCAGACACAGTGGGGTTCCCCCAAACACACACACACACACTGTCACACTCACAACACAGCACTCACACTGTTCCTTGCAGAGCCATCACCACTTGGAACTGCCCTGACATACCCAAAAACGTTGTCCCGAGACACACATACACAAGAAACACACAGAAACACCCATCGACTTTTTCTTACAGGCATACAAAATGGTTTCCCGCAAACACACACACACACACACACACACACTATCACACTCACAACACAGCACTCACACTGGGTCTCCCGCAGAACCCTCAACACTTGAAACTGCCCTAACATACTCTCAAACGTGGCCCGACACACACATATACAAGTAACACACAAACACCCATCGACTTTTTCTTACAGTCATACACAATGGTTTCCCTGAAACACACACACAGACACACACACACACACTGTCACACTCACAACACAGCACTCACATTGGGTCTCCGGCATAACCATCAACACTTCGAACTGCCCTAACATACTCAAAAACGTGGTCCCGACACACACATACGCAAGAAACACAACCAAACACCCATCGACTTTTTCGTAAAGGCATACACAGTGGGGTTTCGAAACACACACAGACACACACACACACACTGTCACACTCACAACACAGCACTCACACTGGGTCACCAGCAGAGCCATCGACACTTGGAACTGACCTAACATATTCACAAACGTGGTCCCGAAACACACATACGGAAGAAACACACACAAACACCCATCGACTTTTTCTTACAGGCATACAAATGGTTTCCCGCAAACACACACACACACACACACACAATGTCACCCTCACAACACAGCACTCACACTGGATCTCCAGCAGAGCCATGAACACTTGGAACTGCACTGACACGCTCACATACGTGCTCCCGAAACACAGATACACATGAAACACACACAAACACCCATCGACATTTCCTTACAGGCAGACACAGTGGGGTTCCCCCAAACACACACACACACACTGTCACACTCACAACACAGCACTCACACTGTTCCTTGCAGAGCCATCACCACTTGGAACTGCCCTGACATACCCAAAAACGTTGTCCCGAGACACACATACACAAGAAACACACAGAAACACCCATCGACTTTTACTTACAGGCATACAAAATGGTTTCCCGCAAACACACACACACACACACACACACACTATCACACTCACAACACAGCACTCACACTGGGTCTCCCGCAGAACCCTCAACACTTGAAACTGCCCTAACATACTCTCAAACGTGGCCCGACACACACATATACAAGTAACACACAAACACCCATCGACTTTTTCTTACAGTCATACACAATGGTTTCCCTGAAACACACACACAGACACACACACACAAACTGTCACACTCACAACACAGCACTCACATTGGGTCTCCGGCATAACCATCAAAACTTCGAACTGCCCTAACATACTCAAAAACGTGGTCCCAACACACACATACGCAAGAAACACAACCAAACACCCATCGACTTTTTCGTAAAGGCATACACAGTGGGGTTCGAAACACACACACAGACACACACACACACACTGTCACACTCACAACACAGCACTCACACTGGGTGTCCAGCAGAGCCATCGACACTTGGAACTGACCTAACATATTCACAAACGTGGTCCCGAAACACACATACAGAAGAAACACACACAAACACCCATCGACTTTTTCTTACAGGCATACAAATGGTTTCCCGCAACACACACACACACACACACACACACACAATGTCACCCTCACAACACAGCACTCACACTGGATCTCCAGCAGAGCCATGAACACTTGGAACTGCCCTGACACACTCACATACGTGCTCCCGAAACACAGATACACAAGAAACACACACAAACACCCATCGACATTTCCTTACAGGCAGACACAGTGGGGTTCCCCCAAACACACACACACACACTGTCACACTCACAACACAGCACTCACACTGTTCCTTGCAGAGCCATCACCACTTGGAACTGCCCTGACATACCCAAATACGTTGTCCCGAGACACACATACACAAGAAACACACAGAAACACCCATCGACTTTTTCTTACAGGCATACAAAATGGTTTCCCGCAAACACACACACACACACACACACATACACTATCACACTCACAACACAGCACTCACACTGGGTCTCCCGCAGAACCCTCAACACTTGAAACTGCCCTAACATACTCTCAAACGTGGCCCGACACACACATATACAAGTAACACACAAACACCCATCGACTTTTTCTTACAGTCATACACAATGGTTTCCCTGAAACACACACACAGACACACACACACAAACTGTCACACTCACAACACAGCACTCACATTGGGTCTCCGGCATAACCATCAACACTTCGAACTGCCCTAACATACTCAAAAACGTGGTCCCGACACACACATACGCAAGAAACACAACCAAACACCCATCGACTTTTTCGTAAAGGCATACACAGTGGGGTTTCGAAACACACACAGACACACACACACACACACTGTCACACTCACAACACAGCACTCACACTGGGTCGCCAGCAGAGCCATCGACACTTGGAACTGACCTAACATATTCACAAACGTTGTCCCGAAACACACATACAGAAGAAACACACACAAACACCCATCGACTTTTTCTTACAGGCATACAAATGGTTTCCCGCAAACACACACACACACACACACACACACACAATGTCACCCTCACAACACAGCACTCACACTGGATCTCCAGCAGAGCCATGAACACTTGGAACTGCACTGACACGCTCACATACGTGCTCCCGAAACACAGATACACAAGAAACACACACAAACACCCATCGACATTTCCTTACAGGCAGACACAGTGGGGTTCCCCCAAACACACACACACACACTGTCACACTCACAACACAGCACTCACACTGTTCCTTGCAGAGCCATCACCACTTGGAACTGCCCTGACATACCCAAAAACGTTGTCCCGAGACACACATACACAAGAAACACACAGAAACACCCATCGACTTTTTCTTACAGGCATACAAAATGGTTTCCCGCAAACACACACACACACACACACACACTATCACACTCACAACACAGCACTCACACTGGGTGTCCAGCAGAGCCATCGACACTTGGAACTGACCTAACATATTCACAAACGTGGTCCCGAAACACACATACAGAAGAAACACACACAAACACCCATCGACTTTTTCTTACAGGCATACAAATGGTTTCCCGCAACACACACACACACACACACACACACACACAATGTCACCCTCACAACACAGCACTCACACTGGATCTCCAGCAGAGCCATGAACACTTGGAACTGCCCTGACACACTCACATACGTGCTCCCGAAACACAGATACACAAGAAACACACACAAACACCCATCGACATTTCCTTACAGGCAGACACAGTGGGGTTCCCCCAAACACACACACACACACTGTCACACTCAAAACACAGCACTCACACTGTTCCTTGCAGAGCCATCACCACTTGGAACTGCCCTGACATACCCAAATACGTTGTCCCGAGACACACATACACAAGAAACACACAGAAACACCCATCGACTTTTTCTTACAGGCATACAAAATGGTTTCCCGCAAACACACACACACACACACACACACATACACTATTACACTCACAACACAGCACTCACACTGGGTCTCCCGCAGAACCCTCAACACTTGAAACTGCCCTAACATACTCTCAAACGTGGCCCGACACACACATATACAAGTAACACACAAACACCCATCGACTTTTTCTTACAGTCATACACAATGGTTTCCCTGAAACACACACACAGACACACACACACAAACTGTCACACTCACAACACAGCACTCACATTGGGTCTCCGGCATAACCATCAACACTTCGAACTGCCCTAACATACTCAAAAACGTGGTCCCGACACACACATACGCAAGAAACACAACCAAACACCCATCGACTTTTTCGTAAAGGCATACACAGTGGGGTTTCGAAACACACACAGACACACACACACACACACTGTCACACTCACAACACAGCACTCACACTGGGTCGCCAGCAGAGCCATCGACACTTGGAACTGACCTAACATATTCACAAACGTTGTCCCGAAACACACATACAGAAGAAACACACACAAACACCCATCGACTTTTTCTTACAGGCATACAAATGGTTTCCCGCAAACACACACACACACACACACACACACACAATGTCACCCTCACAACACAGCACTCACACTGGATCTCCAGCAGAGCCATGAACACTTGGAACTGCACTGACACGCTCACATACGTGCTCCCGAAACACAGATACACAAGAAACACACACAAACACCCATCGACATTTCCTTACAGGCAGACACAGTGGGGTTCCCCCAAACACACACACACACACTGTCACACTCACAACACAGCACTCACACTGTTCCTTGCAGAGCCATCACCACTTGGAACTGCCCTGACATACCCAAAAACGTTGTCCCGAGACACACATACACAAGAAACACACAGAAACACCCATCGACTTTTTCTTACAGGCATACAAAATGGTTTCCCGCAAACACACACACACACACACTATCACACTCACAACACAGCACTCACACTGGGTCTCCCGCAGAACCCTCAACACTTGAAACTGCCCTAACATACTCTCAAACGTGGCCCGACACACACATATACAAGTAACACACAAACACCCATCGACTTTTTCTTACAGTCATACACAATGGTTTCCCTGAAACACACACACAGACACACACACACAAACTGTCACACTCACAACACAGCACTCACATTGGGTCTCCGGCATAACCATCAACACTTCGAACTGCCCTAACATACTCAACAACGTGGTCCCGACACACACATACGCAAGAAACACAACCAAACACCCATCGACTTTTTCGTAAAGGCATACACAGTGGGGTTCGAAACACACACACAGACACACACACACACACTGTCACACTCACAACACAGCACTCACACTGGGTCGCCAGCAGAGCCATCGACACTTGGAACTGACCTAACATATTCACAAACGTGGTCCCGAAACACACATACAGAAGAAACACACACAAACACCCATCGACTTTTTCTTACAGGCATACAAATGGTTTCCCGCAACACACACACACTCACACACACAGACACACACACACAATGTCACCCTCACAACACAGCACTCACACTGGATCTCCAGCAGAGCCATGAACACTTGGAACTGCCCTGACACACTCACATACGTGCTCCCGAAACACAGATACACAAGAAACACACACAAACACCCATCGACATTTCCTTACAGGCAGACACAGTGGGGTTCCCCCAAACACACACACACACACTGTCACACTCAAAACACAGCACTCACACTGTTCCTTGCAGAGCCATCACCATTTGGAACTGCCCTGACATACCCAAAAACGTTGTCCCGAGACACACATACACAAGAAACACACAGAAACACCCATCGACTTTTTCTTACAGGCATACAAAATGGTTTCCCGCAAACACACACACACACACACACACACTATCACACTCACAACACAGCACTCACACTGGGTCTCCCGCAGAACCCTCAACACTTGAAACTGCCCTAACATACTCTCAAACGTGGCCCGACACACACATATACAAGTAACACACAAACACCCATCGACTTTTTCTTACAGTCATACACAATGGTTTCCCTGAAACACACACACAGACACACACACACACACTGTCACACTCACAACACAGCACTCACATTGGGTCTCCGGCATAACCATCAACACTTCGAACTGCCCTAACATACTCAAAAACGTGGTCCCGACACACACATACGCAAGAAACACAACCAAACACCCATCGACTTTTTCGTAAAGGCATACACAGTGGGGTTTCGAAACACACACAGACACACACACACACTGTCACACTCACAACACAGCACTCACACTGGGTCGCCAGCAGAGCCATCGACACTTGGAACTTACCTAACATATTCACAAACGTTGTCCCGAAACACACATACAGAAGAAACACACACAAACACCCATCGACTTTTTCTTACAGGCATACAAATGGTTTCCCGCAAACACACACACACACACACACACACACACAATGTCACCCTCACAACACAGCACTCACACTGGATCTCCAGCAGAGCCATGAACACTTGGAACTGCACTGACACGCTCACATACGTGCTCCCGAAACACAGATACACAAGAAACACACACAAACACCCATCGACATTTCCTTACAGGCAGACACAGTGGGGTTCCCCCAAACACACACACACACACTGTCACACTCACAACACAGCACTCACACTGTTCCTTGCAGAGCCATCACCACTTGGAACTGCCCTGACATACCCAAAAACGTTGTCCCGAGACACACATACACAAGAAACACACAGAAACACCCATCGACTTTTTCTTACAGGCATACAAAATGGTTTCCCGCAAACACACACACACACACACACACTATCACACTCACAACACAGCACTCACACTGGGTCTCCCGCAGAACCCTCAACACTTGAAACTGCCCTAACATACTCTCAAACGTGGCCCGACACACACATATACAAGTAACACACAAACACCCATCGACTTTTTCTTACAGTCATACACAATGGTTTCCCTGAAACACACACACAGACACACACACACACACTGTCACACTCACAACACAGCACTCACATTGGGTCTCCGGCATAACCATCAACACTTCGAACTGCCCTAACATACTCAAAAACGTGGTCCCAACACACACATACGCAAGAAACACAACCAAACACCCATCGACTTTTTCGTAAAGGCATACACAGTGGGGTTCGAAACACACACACAGACACACACACACACTGTCACACTCACAACACAGCACTCACACTGGGTCGCCAGCAGAGCCATCGACACTTGGAACTGACCTAACATATTCACAAACGTGGTCCCGAAACACACATACAGAAGAAACACACACAAACACCCATCGACATTTTCTTACAGGCATACAAATGGTTTCCCGCAACACACACACACTCACACACACACACACACACACACACAATGTCACCCTCACAACACAGCACTCACACTGGATCTCCAGCAGAGCCATGAACACTTGGAACTGCCCTGACACACTCACATACGTGCTCCCGAAACACAGATACACAAGAAACACACACAAACACCCATCGACATTTCCTTACAGGCAGACACAGTGGGGTTCCCCCAAACACACACACACACACTGTCACACTCAAAACACAGCACTCACACTGTTCCTTGCAGAGCCATCACCACTTGGAACTGCCCTGACATACCCAAATACGTTGTCCCGAGACACACATACACAAGAAACACACAGAAACACCCATCGACTTTTTCTTACAGGCATACAAAATGGTTTCCCGCAAACACACACACACACACACACATACACTATCACACTCACAACACAGCACTCACACTGGGTCTCCCGCAGAACCCTCAACACTTGAAACTGCCCTAACATACTCTCAAACGTGGCCCGACACACACATATACAAGTAACACACAAACACCCATCGACTTTTTCTTACAGTCATACACAATGGTTTCCCTGAAACACACACACAGACACACACACACAAACTGTCACACTCACAACACAGCACTCACATTGGGTCTCCGGCATAACCATCAAAACTTCGAACTGCCCTAACATACTAAAAAACGTGGTCCCGACACACACATACGCAAGAAACACAACCAAACACCCATCGACTTTTTCGTAAAGGCATACACAGTGGGGTTCGAAACACACACACAGACACACACACACACACTGTCACACTCACAACACAGCACTCACACTGGGTGTCCAGCAGAGCCATCGACACTTGGAACTGACCTAACATATTCACAAACGTGGTCCCGAAACACACATACAGAAGAAACACACACAAACACCCATCGACTTTTTCTTACAGGCATACAAATGGTTTCCCGCAACACACACACACACACACACACACACACAATGTCACCCTCACAACACAGCACTCACACTGGATCTCCAGCAGAGCCATGAACACTTGGAACTGCCCTGACACACTCACATACGTGCTCCCGAAACACAGATACACAAGAAACACACACAAACACCCATCGACATTTCCTTACAGGCAGACACAGTGGGGTTCCCCCAAACACACACACACACACTGTCACACTCACAACACAGCACTCACACTGTTCCTTGCAGAGCCATCACCACTTGGAACTGCCCTGACATACCCAAAAACGTTGTCCCGAGACACACATACACAAGAAACACACAGAAACACCCATCGACTTTTTCTTACAGGCATACAAAATGGTTTCCCGCAAACACACACACACACACACACTATCACACTCACAACACAGCACTCACACTGGGTCTCCCGCAGAACCCTCAACACTTGAAACTGCCCTAACATACTCTCAAACGTGGCCCGACACACACATATACAAGTAACACACAAACACCCATCGACTTTTTCTTACAGTCATACACAATGGTTTCCCTGAAACACACACACAGACACACACACACAAACTGTCACACTCACAACACAGCACTCACATTGGGTCTCCGGCATAACCATCAACACTTCGAACTGCCCTAACATACTCAAAAACGTGGTCCCGACACACACATACGCAAGAAACACAACCAAACACCCATCGACTTTTTCGTAAAGGCATACACAGTGGGGTTCGAAACACACACACAGACACACACACACACACTGTCACACTCACAACACAGCACTCACACTGGGTCTCCAGCAGAGCCATCGACACTTGGAACTGACCTAACATATTCACAAACGTGGTCCCGAAACACACATACAGAAGAAACACACACAAACACCCATCGACTTTTTCTTACAGGCATACAAATGGTTTCCCGCAACACACACACACACACACACACACAATGTCACCCTCACAACACAGCACTCACACTGGATCTCCAGCAGAGCCATGAACACTTGGAACTGCCCTGACACACTCACATACGTGCTCCCGAAACACAGATACACAAGAAACACACACAAACACCCATCGACATTTCCTTACTGGCAGACACAGTGGGGTTCCCCCAAACACACACACACACACTGTCACACTCACAACACAGCACTCACACTGTTCCTTGCAGAGCCATCACCACTTGGAACTGCCCTGACATACCCAAATACGTTGTCCCGAGACACACATACACAAGAAACACACAGAAACACCCATCGACTTTTTCTTACAGGCATACAAAATGGTTTCCCGCAAACACACACACACACACACACATACACTATCACACTCACAACACAGCACTCACACTGGGTCTCCCGCAGAACCCTCAACACTTGAAACTGCCCTAACATACTCTCAAACGTGGCCCGACACACACATATACAAGTAACACACAAACACCCATCGACTTTTTCTTACAGTCATACACAATGGTTTCCCTGAAACACACACACAGACACACACACACAAACTGTCACACTCACAACACAGCACTCACATTGGGTCTCCGGCATAACCATCAACACTTCGAACTGCCCTAACATACTCAAAAACGTGGTCCCGACACACACATACGCAAGAAACACAACCAAACACCCATCGACTTTTTCGTAAAGGCATACACAGTGGGGTTCGAAACACACACACAGACACACACACACACACTGTCACACTCACAACACAGCACTCACACTGGGTGTCCAGCAGAGCCATCGACACTTGGAACTGACCTAACATATTCACAAACGTGGTCCCGAAACACACATACAGAAGAAAAACACACAAACACCCATCGACTTTTTCTTACAGGCATACAAATGGTTTCCCGCAACACACACACACACACACACACACACACAATGTCACCCTCACAACACAGCACTCACACTGGATCTCCAGCAGAGCCATGAACACTTGGAACTGCCCTGACACACTCACATACGTGCTCCCGAAACACAGATACACAAGAAACACACACAAACACCCATCGACATTTCCTTACAGGCAGACACAGTGGGGTTCCCCCAAACACACACACACACACTGTCACACTCACAACACAGCACTCACACTGTTCCTTGCAGAGCCATCACCACTTGGAACTGCCCTGACATACCCAAAAACGTTGTCCCGAGACACACATACACAAGAAACACACAGAAACACCCATCGACTTTTTCTTACAGGCATACAAAATGGTTTCCCGCAAACACACACACACACACACACACTATCACACTCACAACACAGCACTCACACTGGGTCTCCCGCAGAACCCTCAACACTTGAAACTGCCCTAACATACTCTCAAACGTGGCCCGACACACACATATACAAGTAACACACAAACACCCATCGACTTTTTCTTACAGTCATACACAATGGTTTCCCTGAAACACACACACAGACACACACACACACACTGTCACACTCACAACACAGCACTCACATTGGGTCTCCGGCATAACCATCAACACTTCGAACTGCCCTTACATACTCAAAAACGTGGTCCCAACACACACATACGCAAGAAACACAACCAAACACCCATCGACTTTTTCGTAAAGGCATACACAGTGGGGTTCGAAACACACACACAGACACACACACACACACTGTCACACTCACAACACAGCACTCACACTGGGTCGCCAGCAGAGCCATCGACACTTGGAACTGACCTAACATATTCACAAACGTGGTCCCGAAACACACATACAGAAGAAACACACACAAACACCCATCGACTTTTTCTTACAGGCATACAAATGGTTTCCCGCAACACACACACACTCACACACACACACACACACACAATGTCACCCTCACAACACAGCACTCACACTGGATCTCCAGCAGAGCCATGAACACTTGGAACTGCCCTGACACACTCACATACGTGCTCCCGAAACACAGATACACAAGAAACACACACAAACACCCATCGATATTTCCTTACAGGCAGACACAGTGGGGTTCCCCCAAACACACACACACACACTGTCACACTCAAAACACAGCACTCACACTGTTCCTTGCAGAGCCATCACCATTTGGAACTGCCCTGACATACCCAAAAACGTTGTCCCGAGACACACATACACAAGAAACACACAGAAACACCCATCGAATTTTTCTTACAGGCATACAAAATGGTTTCCCGCCAACACACACACACACACACACACACTATCACACTCACAACACAGCGCTCACACTGGGTCTCCCGCAGAACCCTCAACACTTGAAACTGCCCTAACATACTCTCAAACGTGGCCCGACACACACATATACAAGTAACACACAAACACCCATCGACTTTTTCTTACAGTCATACACAATGGTTTCCCTGAAACACACACACAGACACACACACACAAACTGTCACACTCACAACACAGCACTCACATTGGGTCTCCCGCATAACCATCAACACTTCGAACTGCCCTAACATACTCAAAAACGTGGTCCCGACACACACATACGCAAGAAACACAACCAAACACCCATCGACTTTTTCGTAAAGGCATACACAGTGGGGTTCGAAACACACACACAGACACACACACACACACTGTCACACTCACAACACAGCACTCACACTGGGTCTCCAGCAGAGCCATCAACACTTGGAACTGACCTAACATATTCATCAACGTGGTCCCGAAACACACATACAGAAGAAACACACACAAACACCCATCGACTTTTTCTTACAGGCATACAAATGGTTTCCCACACACACACACACACACACACACACACACAATGTCACCCTCACAACACAGCACTCACACTGGATCTCCAGCAGAGCCATGAACACTTGGAACTGCCCTGACACACTCACATACGTGCTCCCGAAACACAGATACACAAGAAACACACACAAACACCCATCGACATTTCCTTACAGGCAGACACAGTGGGGTTCCCCCAAACACACACACACACACTGTCACACTCACAACACAGCACTCACACTGTTCTTTGCAGAGCCATCACCACTTGGAACAGCCCTGACATACCCAAATACGTTGTCCCGAGACACACATACACAAGAAACACACAGAAACACCCATCGACTTTTTCTTACAGGCATACAAAATGGTTTCCCGCAAACACACACACACACACACACACACACTATCACACTCACAACACAGCACTCACACTGGGTCTCCCGCAGAACCCTCAACACTTGAAACTGCCCTAACATACTCTCAAACGTGGCCCGACACACACATATACAAGTAACACACAAACACCCATCGACTTTTTCTTACAGTCATACACAATGGTTTCCCTGAAACACACACACAGACACACACACACAAACTGTCACACTCACAACACAGCACTCACATTGGGTCTCCGGCATAACCATCAACACTTCGAACTGCCCTAACATACTCAACAACGTGGTCCCGACACACACATACGCAAGAAACACAACCAAACACCCATCGACTTTTTCGTAAAGGCATACACAGTGGGGTTTCGAAACACACACAGACACACACACACACACTGTCACACTCACAACACAGCACTCACACTGGGTCGCCAGCAGAGCCATCGACACTTGGAACTGACCTAACATATTCACAAACGTGGTCCCGAAACACACATACAGAAGAAACACACACAAACACCCATCGACTTTTTCTTACAGGCATACAAATGGTTTCCCGCAAACACACACACACACACACACACACACACACAATGTCACCCTCACAACACAGCACTCACACTGGATCTCCAGCAGAGCCATGAACACTTGGAACTGCACTGACACGCTCACATACGTGCTCCCGAAACACAGATACACAAGAAACACACACAAACACCCATCGACATTTCCTTACAGGCAGACACAGTGGGGTTCCCCCAAACACACACACACACACACACTGTCACACTCACAACACAGCACTCACACTGTTCCTTGCAGAGCCATCACCACTTGGAACTGCCCTGACATACCCAAAAACGTTGTCCCGAGACACACATACACAAGAAACACACAGAAACACCCATCGACTTTTTCTTACAGGCATACAAAATGGTTTCCCGCAAACACACACACACACACACACACACACTATCACACTCACAACACAGCGCTCACACTGGGTCTCCCGCAGAACCCTCAACACTTGAAACTGCCCTAACATACTCTCAAACGTGGCCCGACACACACATATACAAGTAACACACAAACACCCATCGACTTTTCTTACAGTCATACACAATGGTTTCCCTGAAACACACACACAGACACACACACACAAACTGTCACACTCACAACACAGCACTCACATTGGGTCTCCCGCATAACCATCAACACTTCGAACTGCCCTAACATACTCAAAAACGTGGTCCCGACACACACATACGCAAGAAACACAACCAAACACCCATCGACTTTTTCGTAAAGGCATACACAGTGGGGTTCGAAACACACACACAGACACACACACACACACTGTCACACTCACAACACAGCACTCACACTGGGTCTCCAGCAGAGCCATCAACACTTGGAACTGACCTAACATATTCACAAACGTGGTCCCGAAACACACATACAGAAGAAACACACACAAACACCCATCGACTTTTTCTTACAGGCATACAAATGGTTTCCCGCAAACACACACACACACACACACACACACACACACACACACACACAATGTCACCCTCACAACACAGCACTCACACTGGATCTCCAGCAGAGCCATGAACACTTGGAATTGCACTGACACGCTCACATACGTGCTCCCGAAACACAGATACACAAGAAACACACACAAACACCCATCGACATTTCCTTACAGGCAGACACAGTGGGGTTCCCCCAAACACACACACACACACTGTCACACTCACAACACAGCACTCACACTGTTCCTTGCAGAGCCATCACCACTTGGAACTGCCCTGACATACCCAAAAACGTTGTCCCGAGACACACATACACAAGAAACACACAGAAACACCCATCGACTTTTTCTTACAGGCATACAAAATGGTTTCCCGCAAACACACACACACACACACACACACACTATCACACTCACAACACAGCACTCACACTGGGTCTCCCGCAGAACCCTCAACACTTGAAACTGCCCTAACATACTCTCAAACGTGGCCCGACACACACATATACAAGTAACACACAAACACCCATCGACTTTTTCTTACAGTCATACACAATGGTTTCCCTGAAACACACACACAGACACACACACACAAACTGTCACACTCACAACACAGCACTCACATTGGGTCTCCCGCATAACCATCAACACTTCGAACTGCCCTAACATACTCAAAAACGTGGTCCCGACACACACATACGCAAGAAACACAACCAAACACCCATCGACTTTTTCGTAAAGGCATACACAGTGGGGTTCGAAACACACACACAGACACACACACACACACTGTCACACTCACAACACAGCACTCACACTGGGTCTCCAGCAGAGCCATCAACACTTGGAACTGACCTAACATATTCACAAACGTGGTCCCGAAACACACATACAGAAGAAACACACACAAACACCCATCGACTTTTTCTTACAGGCATACAAATGGTTTCCCGCAAACACACACACACACACACACACACACACACACACAATGTCACCCTCACAACACAGCACTCACACTGGATCTCCAGCAGAGCCATGAACACTTGGAATTGCACTGACACGCTCACATACGTGCTCCCGAAACACAGATACACAAGAAACACACACAAACACCCATCGACATTTCCTTACAGGCAGACACAGTGGGGTTCCCCCAAACACACACACACACACTGTCACACTCACAACACAGCACTCACACTGTTCCTTGCAGAGCCATCACCACTTGGAACTGCCCTGACATACCCAAAAACGTTGTCCCGAGACACACATACACAAGAAACACACAGAAACACCCATCGACTTTTTCTTACAGGCATACAAAATGGTTTCCCGCAAACACACACACACACACACACACACACACACTATCACACTCACAACACAGCACTCACACTGGGTCTCCCGCAGAACCCTCAACACTTGAAACTGCCCTAACATACTCTCAAACGTGGCCCGACACACACATATACAAGTAACACACAAACACCCATCGACTTTTTCTTACAGTCATACACAATGGTTTCCCTGAAACACACACACAGACACACACACACAAACTGTCACACTCACAACACAGCACTCACATTGGGTCTCCCGCATAACCATCAACACTTCGAACTGCCCTAACATACTCAAAAACGTGGTCCCGACACACACATACGCAAGAAACACAACCAAACACCCATCGACTTTTTCGTAAAGGCATACACAGTGGGGTTCGAAACACACACAGACACACACACACACACTGTCACACTCACAACACAGCACTCACACTGGGTCTCCAGCAGAGCCATCAACACTTGGAACTGACCTAACATATTCACAAACGTGGTCCCGAAACACACATACAGAAGAAACACACACAAACACCCATCGACTTTTTCTTACAGGCATACAAATGGTTTCCCGCAACACACACACACACACACACACACACACAATGTCACCCTCACAACACAGCACTCACACTGGATCTCCAGCAGAGCCATGAACACTTGGAACTGCCCTGTCACACTCACATACGTGCTCCCGAAACACAGATACACAAGAAACACACACAAACACCCATCGACATTTCCTTACAGGCAGACACAGTGGGGTTCCCCCAAACACACACACACACACTGTCACACTCACAACACAGCACTCACACTGTTCCTTGCAGAGCCATCACCACTTGGAACTGCCCTGACATACCCAAAAACGTTGTCCCGAGACACACATACACAAGAAACACACAGAAACACCCATCGACTTTTTCTTACAGGCATACAAAATGGTTTCCCGCAAACACACACACACACACACACACACTATCACACTCACAACACAGCACTCACACTGGGTCTCCCGCAGAACCCTCAACACTTGAAACTGCCCTAACATACTCTCAAACGTGGCCCGACACACACATATACAAGTAACACACAAACACCCATCGACTTTTTCTTACAGTCATACACAATGGTTTCCCTGAAACACACACACAGACACACACACACACACTGTCACACTCACAACACAGCACTCACATTGGGTCTCCGGCATAACCATCAACACTTCGAACTGCCCTAACATACTCAAAAACGTGGTCCCGACACACACATACGCAAGAAACACAACCAAACACCCATCGACTTTTTCGTAAAGGCATACACAGTGGGGTTTCGAAACACACACAGACACACACACACACACTGTCACACTCACAACACAGCACTCACACTGGGTCACCAGCAGAGCCATCGACACTTGGAACTGACCTAACATATTCACAAACGTGGTCCCGAAACACACATACGGAAGAAACACACACAAACACCCATCGACTTTTTCTTACAGGCATACAAATGGTTTCCCGCAAACACACACACACACACACACACAATGTCACCCTCACAACACAGCACTCACACTGGATCTCCAGCAGAGCCATGAACACTTGGAACTGCACTGACACGCTCACATACGTGCTCCCGAAACACAGATACACATGAAACACACACAAACACCCATCGACATTTCCTTACAGGCAGACACAGTGGGGTTCCCCCAAACACACACACACACACTGTCACACTCACAACACAGCACTCACACTGTTCCTTGCAGAGCCATCACCACTTGGAACTGCCCTGACATACCCAAAAACGTTGTCCCGAGACACACATACACAAGAAACACACAGAAACACCCATCGACTTTTTCTTACAGGCATACAAAATGGTTTCCCGCAAACACACACACACACACACACACACACTATCACACTCACAACACAGCACTCACACTGGGTCTCCCGCAGAACCCTCAACACTTGAAACTGCCCTAACATACTCTCAAACGTGGCCCGACACACACATATACAAGTAACACACAAACACCCATCGACTTTTTCTTACAGTCATACACAATGGTTTCCCTGAAACACACACACAGACACACACACACAAACTGTCACACTCACAACACAGCACTCACATTGGGTCTCCGGCATAACCATCAAAACTTCGAACTGCCCTAACATACTCAAAAACGTGGTCCCAACACACACATACGCAAGAAACACAACCAAACACCCATCGACTTTTTCGTAAAGGCATACACAGTGGGGTTCGAAACACACACACAGACACACACACACACACTGTCACACTCACAACACAGCACTCACACTGGGTGTCCAGCAGAGCCATCGACACTTGGAACTGACCTAACATATTCACAAACGTGGTCCCGAAACACACATACAGAAGAAACACACAGAAACACCCATCGACTTTTTCTTACAGGCATACAAATGGTTTCCCGCAACACACACACACACACACACACACACACAATGTCACCCTCACAACACAGCACTCACACTGGATCTCCAGCAGAGCCATGAACACTTGGAACTGCCCTGACACACTCACATACGTGCTCCCGAAACACAGATACACAAGAAACACACACAAACACCCATCGACATTTCCTTACAGGCAGACACAGTGGGGTTCCCCCAAACACACACACACACACTGTCACACTCACAACACAGCACTCACACTGTTCCTTGCAGAGCCATCACCACTTGGAACTGCCCTGACATACCCAAATACGTTGTCCCGAGACACACATACACAAGAAACACACAGAAACACCCATCGACTTTTTCTTACAGGCATACAAAATGGTTTCCCGCAAACACACACACACACACACACACATACACTATCACACTCACAACACAGCACTCACACTGGGTCTCCCGCAGAACCCTCAACACTTGAAACTGCCCTAACATACTCTCAAACGTGGCCCGACACACACATATACAAGTAACACACAAACACCCATCGACTTTTTCTTACAGTCATACACAATGGTTTCCCTGAAACACACACACAGACACACACACACAAACTGTCACACTCACAACACAGCACTCACATTGGGTCTCCGGCATAACCATCAACACTTCGAACTGCCCTAACATACTCAAAAACGTGGTCCCGACACACACATACGCAAGAAACACAACCAAACACCCATCGACTTTTTCGTAAAGGCATACACAGTGGGGTTTCGAAACACACACAGACACACACACACACACACTGTCACACTCACAACACAGCACTCACACTGGGTCGCCAGCAGAGCCATCGACACTTGGAACTGACCTAACATATTCACAAACGTTGTCCCGAAACACACATACAGAAGAAACACACACAAACACCCATCGACTTTTTCTTACAGGCATACAAATGGTTTCCCGCAAACACACACACACACACACACACACACACAATGTCACCCTCACAACACAGCACTCACACTGGATCTCCAGCAGAGCCATGAACACTTGGAACTGCACTGACACGCTCACATACGTGCTCCCGAAACACAGATACACAAGAAACACACACAAACACCCATCGACATTTCCTTACAGGCAGACACAGTGGGGTTCCCCCAAACACACACACACACACTGTCACACTCACAACACAGCACTCACACTGTTCCTTGCAGAGCCATCACCACTTGGAACTGCCCTGACATACCCAAAAACGTTGTCCCGAGACACACATACACAAGAAACACACAGAAACACCCATCGACTTTTTCTTACAGGCATACAAAATGGTTTCCCGCAAACACACACACACACACACACACTATCACACTCACAACACAGCACTCACACTGGGTCTCCCGCAGAACCCTCAACACTTGAAACTGCCCTAACATACTCTCAAACGTGGCCCGACACACACATATACAAGTAACACACAAACACCCATCGACTTTTTCTTACAGTCATACACAATGGTTTCCCTGAAACACACACACATACACACACACACACTGTCACACTCACAACACAGCACTCACATTGGGTCTCCGGCATAACCATCAACACTTCGAACTGCCCTAACATACTCAAAAACGTGGTCCCAACACACACATACGCAAGAAACACAACCAAACACCCATCGACTTTTTCGTAAAGGCATACACAGTGGGGTTCGAAACACACACACAGACACACACACACACACTGTCACACTCACAACACAGCACTCACACTGGGTCGCCAGCAGAGCCATCGACACTTGGAACTGACCTAACATATTCACAAACGTGGTCCCGAAACACACATACAGAAGAAACACACACAAACACCCATCGACTTTTTCTTACAGGCATACAAATGGTTTCCCGCAACACACACACACTCACACACACAGACACACACACACAATGTCACCCTCACAACACAGCACTCACACTGGATCTCCAGCAGAGCCATGAACACTTGGAACTGCCCTGACACACTCACATACGTGCTCCCGAAACACAGATACACATGAAACACACACAAACACCCATCGACATTTCCTTACAGGCAGACACAGTGGGGTTCCCCCAAACACACACACACACACTGTCACACTCAAAACACAGCACTCACACTGTTCCTTGCAGAGCCATCACCATTTGGAACTGCCCTGACATACCCAAAAACGTTGTCCCGAGACACACATACACAAGAAACACACAGAAACACCCATCGACTTTTTCTTACAGGCATACAAAATGGTTTCCCGCAAACACACACACACACACACACACACACTATCACACTCACAACACAGCACTCACACTGGGTCTCCCGCAGAACCCTCAACACTTGAAACTGCCCTAACATACTCTCAAACGTGGCCCGACACACACATATACAAGTAACACACAAACACCCATCGACTTTTTCTTGCAGTCATACACAATGGTTTCCCTGAAACACACACACAGACACACACACACAAACTGTCACACTCACAACACAGCACTCACATTGGGTCTCCGGCATAACCATCAAAACTTCGAACTGCCCTAACATACTAAAAAACGTGGTCCCGACACACACATACGCAAGAAACACAACCAAACACCCATCGACTTTTTCGTAAAGGCATACACAGTGGGGTTCGAAACACACACACAGACACACACACACACACTGTCACACTCACAACACAGCACTCACACTGGGTGTCCAGCAGAGCCATCGACACTTGGAACTGACCTAACATATTCACAAACGTGGTCCCGAAACACACATACAGAAGAAACACACACAAACACCCATCGACTTTTTCTTACAGGCATACAAATGGTTTCCCGCAACACACACACACACACACACACACACACACAATGTCACCCTCACAACACAGCACTCACACTGGATCTCCAGCAGAGCCATGAACACTTGGAACTGCCCTGACACACTCACATACGTGCTCCCGAAACACAGATACACAAGAAACACACACAAACACCCATCGACATTTCCTTACAGGCAGACACAGTGGGGTTCCCCCAAACACACACACACACACTGTCACACTCAAAACACAGCACTCACACTGTTCCTTGCAGAGCCATCACCACTTGGAACTGCCCTGACATACCCAAATACGTTGTCCCGAGACACACATACACAAGAAACACACAGAAACACCCATCGACTTTTTCTTACAGGCATACAAAATGGTTTCCCGCAAACACACACACACACACACACACACATACACTATTACACTCACAACACAGCACTCACACTGGGTCTCCCGCAGAACCCTCAACACTTGAAACTGCCCTAACATACTCTCAAACGTGGCCCGACACACACATATACAAGTAACACACAAACACCCATCGACTTTTTCTTACAGTCATACACAATGGTTTCCCTGAAACACACACACAGACACACACACACAAACTGTCACACTCACAACACAGCACTCACATTGGGTCTCCGGCATAACCATCAACACTTCGAACTGCCCTAACATACTCAAAAACGTGGTCCCGACACACACATACGCAAGAAACACAACCAAACACCCATCGACTTTTTCGTAAAGGCATACACAGTGGGGTTTCGAAACACACACAGACACACACACACACTGTCACACTCACAACACAGCACTCACACTGGGTCGCCAGCAGAGCCATCGACACTTGGAACTGACCTAACATATTCACAAACGTTGTCCCGAAACACACATACAGAAGAAACACACACAAACACCCATCGACTTTTTCTTACAGGCATACAAATGGTTTCCCGCAAACACACACACACACACACACACACACACACACACACAATGTCACCCTCACAACACAGCACTCACACTGGATCTCCAGCAGAGCCATGAACACTTGGAACTGCACTGACACGCTCACATACGTGCTCCCGAAACACAGATACACAAGAAACACACACAAACACCCATCGACATTTCCTTACAGGCAGACACAGTGGGGTTCCCCCAAACACACACACACACACTGTCACACTCACAACACAGCACTCACACTGTTCCTTGCAGAGCCATCACCACTTGGAACTGCCCTGACATACCCAAAAACGTTGTCCCGAGACACACATACACAAGAAACACACAGAAACACCCATCGACTTTTTCTTACAGGCATACAAAATGGTTTCCCGCAAACACACACACACACACACTATCACACTCACAACACAGCACTCACACTGGGTCTCCCGCAGAACCCTCAACACTTGAAACTGCCCTAACATACTCTCAAACGTGGCCCGACACACACATATACAAGTAACACACAAACACCCATCGACTTTTTCTTACAGTCATACACAATGGTTTCCCTGAAACACACACACAGACACACACACACAAACTGTCACACTCACAACACAGCACTCACATTGGGTCTCCGGCATAACCATCAACACTTCGAACTGCCCTAACATACTCAACAACGTGGTCCCGACACACACATACGCAAGAAACACAACCAAACACCCATCGACTTTTTCGTAAAGGCATACACAGTGGGGTTCGAAACACACACACAGACACACACACACACACTGTCACACTCACAACACAGCACTCACACTGGGTCGCCAGCAGAGCCATCGACACTTGGAACTGACCTAACATATTCACAAACGTGGTCCCGAAACACACATACAGAAGAAACACACACAAACACCCATCGACTTTTTCTTACAGGCATACAAATGGTTTCCCGCAACACACACACACTCACACACACAGACACACACACACAATGTCACCCTCACAACACAGCACTCACACTGGATCTCCAGCAGAGCCATGAACACTTGGAACTGCCCTGACACACTCACATACGTGCTCCCGAAACACAGATACACAAGAAACACACACAAACACCCATCGACATTTCCTTACAGGCAGACACAGTGGGGTTCCCCCAAACACACACACACACACTGTCACACTCAAAACACAGCACTCACACTGTTCCTTGCAGAGCCATCACCATTTGGAACTGCCCTGACATACCCAAAAACGTTGTCCCGAGACACACATACACAAGAAACACACAGAAACACCCATCGACTTTTTCTTACAGGCATACAAAATGGTTTCCCGCAAACACACACACACACACACACACACACTATCACACTCACAACACAGCACTCACACTGGGTCTCCCGCAGAACCCTCAACACTTGAAACTGCCCTAACATACTCTCAAACGTGGCCCGACACACACATATACAAGTAACACACAAACACCCATCGACTTTTTCTTACAGTCATACACAATGGTTTCCCTGAAACACACACACAGACACACACACACACACTGTCACACTCACAACACAGCACTCAGATTGGGTCTCCGGCATAACCATCAACACTTCGAACTGCCCTAACATACTCAAAAACGTGGTCCCGACACACACATACGCAAGAAACACAACCAAACACCCATCGACTTTTTCGTAAAGGCATACACAGTGGGGTTTCGAAACACACACAGACACACACACACACTGTCACACTCACAACACAGCACTCACACTGGGTCGCCAGCAGAGCCATCGACACTTGGAACTTACCTAACATATTCACAAACGTTGTCCCGAAACACACATACAGAAGAAACACACACAAACACCCATCGACTTTTTCTTACAGGCATACAAATGGTTTCCCGCAAACACACACACACACACACACACACACACAATGTCACCCTCACAACACAGCACTCACACTGGATCTCCAGCAGAGCCATGAACACTTGGAACTGCACTGACACGCTCACATACGTGCTCCCGAAACACAGATACACAAGAAACACACACAAACACACATCGACATTTCCTTACAGGCAGACACAGTGGGGTTCCCCCAAACACACACACACACACTGTCACACTCACAACACAGCACTCACACTGTTCCTTGCAGAGCCATCACCACTTGGAACTGCCCTGACATACCCAAAAACGTTGTCCCGAGACACACATACACAAGAAACACACAGAAACACCCATCGACTTTTTCTTACAGGCATACAAAATGGTTTCCCGCAAACACACACACACACACACACACTATCACACTCACAACACAGCACTCACACTGGGTCTCCCGCAGAACCCTCAACACTTGAAACTGCCCTAACATACTCTCAAACGTGGCCCGACACACACATATACAAGTAACACACAAACACCCATCGACTTTTTCTTACAGTCATACACAATGGTTTCCCTGAAACACACACACAGACACACACACACACACTGTCACACTCACAACACAGCACTCACATTGGGTCTCCGGCATAACCATCAACACTTCGAACTGCCCTAACATACTCAAAAACGTGGTCCCAACACACACATACGCAAGAAACACAACCAAACACCCATCGACTTTTTCGTAAAGGCATACACAGTGGGGTTCGAAACACACACACAGACACACACACACACTGTCACACTCACAACACAGCACTCACACTGGGTCGCCAGCAGAGCCATCGACACTTGGAACTGACCTAACATATTCACAAACGTGGTCCCGAAACACACATACAGAAGAAACACACACAAACACCCATCGACTTTTTCTTACAGGCATACAAATGGTTTCCCGCAACACACACACACTCACACACACACACACACACACACACAATGTCACCCTCACAACACAGCACTCACACTGGATCTCCAGCAGAGCCATGAACACTTGGAACTGCCCTGACACACTCACATACGTGCTCCCGAAACACAGATACACAAGAAACACACACAAACACCCATCGACATTTCCTTACAGGCAGACACAGTGGGGTTCCCCCAAACACACACACACACACTGTCACACTCAAAACACAGCACTCACACTGTTCCTTGCAGAGCCATCACCACTTGGAACTGCCCTGACATACCCAAATACGTTGTCCCGAGACACACATACACAAGAAACACACAGAAACACCCATCGACTTTTTCTTACAGGCATACAAAATGGTTTCCCGCAAACACACACACACACACACACATACACTATCACACTCACAACACAGCACTCACACTGGGTCTCCCGCAGAACCCTCAACACTTGAAACTGCCCTAACATACTCTCAAACGTGGCCCGACACACACATATACAAGTAACACACAAACACCCATCGACTTTTTCTTACAGTCATACACAATGGTTTCCCTGAAACACACACACAGACACACACACACAAACTGTCACACTCACAACACAGCACTCACATTGGGTGTCCGGCATAACCATCAAAACTTCGAACTGCCCTAACATACTAAAAAACGTGGTCCCGACACACACATACGCAAGAAACACAACCAAACACCCATCGACTTTTTCGTAAAGGCATACACAGTGGGGTTCGAAACACACACACAGACACACACACACACACTGTCACACTCACAACACAGCACTCACACTGGGTGTCCAGCAGAGCCATCGACACTTGGAACTGACCTAACATATTCACAAACGTGGTCCCGAAACACACATACAGAAGAAACACACACAAACACCCATCGACTTTTTCTTACAGGCATACAAATGGTTTCCCGCAACACACACACACACACACACACACACACAATGTCACCCTCACAACACAGCACTCACACTGGATCTCCAGCAGAGCCATGAACACTTGGAACTGCCCTGACACACTCACATACGTGCTCCCGAAACACAGATACACAAGAAACACACACAAACACCCATCGACATTTCCTTACAGGCAGACACAGTGGGGTTCCCCCAAACACACACACACACACTGTCACACTCACAACACAGCACTCACACTGTTCCTTGCAGAGCCATCACCACTTGGAACTGCCCTGACATACCCAAAAACGTTGTCCCGAGACACACATACACAAGAAACACACAGAAACACCCATCGACTTTTTCTTACAGGCATACAAAATGGTTTCCCGCAAACACACACACACACACACACTATCACACTCACAACACAGCACTCACACTGGGTCTCCCGCAGAACCCTCAACACTTGAAACTGCCCTAACATACTCTCAAACGTGGCCCGACACACACATATACAAGTAACACACAAACACCCATCGACTTTTTCTTACAGTCATACACAATGGTTTCCCTGAAACACACACACAGACACACACACACAAACTGTCACACTCACAACACAGCACTCACATTGGGTCTCCGGCATAACCATCAACACTTCGAACTGCCCTAACATACTCAAAAACGTGGTCCCGACACACACATACGCAAGAAACACAACCAAACACCCATCGACTTTTTCGTAAAGGCATACACAGTGGGGTTCGAAACACACACACAGACACACACACACACACTGTCACACTCACAACACAGCACTCACACTGGGTCTCCAGCAGAGCCATCGACACTTGGAACTGACCTAACATATTCACAAACGTGGTCCCGAAACACACATACAGAAGAAACACACACAAACACCCATCGACTTTTTCTTACAGGCATACAAATGGTTTCCCGCAACACACACACACACACACACACACAATGTCACCCTCACAACACAGCACTCACACTGGATCTCCAGCAGAGCCATGAACACTTGGAACTGCCCTGACACACTCACATACGTGCTCCCGAAACACAGATACACAAGAAACACACACAAACACCCATCGACATTTCCTTACTGGCAGACACAGTGGGGTTCCCCCAAACACACACACACACACTGTCACACTCACAACACAGCACTCACACTGTTCCTTGCAGAGCCATCACCACTTGGAACTGCCCTGACATACCCAAATACGTTGTCCCGAGACACACATACACAAGAAACACACAGAAACACCCATCGACTTTTTCTTACAGGCATACAAAATGGTTTCCCGCAAACACACACACACACACACACATACACTATCACACTCACAACACAGCACTCACACTGGGTCTCCCGCAGAACCCTCAACACTTGAAACTGCCCTAACATACTCTCAAACGTGGCCCGACACACACATATACAAGTAACACACAAACACCCATCGACTTTTTCTTACAGTCATACACAATGGTTTCCCTGAAACACACACACAGACACACACACACAAACTGTCACACTCACAACACAGCACTCACATTGGGTCTCCGGCATAACCATCAACACTTCGAACTGCCCTAACATACTCAAAAACGTGGTCCCGACACACACATACGCAAGAAACACAACCAAACACCCATCGACTTTTTCGTAAAGGCATACACAGTGGGGTTCGAAACACACACACAGACACACACACACACACTGTCACACTCACAACACAGCACTCACACTGGGTGTCCAGCAGAGCCATCGACACTTGGAACTGACCTAACATATTCACAAACGTGGTCCCGAAACACACATACAGAAGAAAAACACACAAACACCCATCGACTTTTTCTTACAGGCATACAAATGGTTTCCCGCAACACACACACACACACACACACACACAATGTCACCCTCACAACACAGCACTCACACTGGATCTCCAGCAGAGCCATGAACACTTGGAACTGCCCTGACACACTCACATACGTGCTCCCGAAACACAGATACACAAGAAACACACACAAACACCCATCGACATTTCCTTACAGGCAGACACAGTGGGGTTCCCCCAAACACACACACACACACTGTCACACTCACAACACAGCACTCACACTGTTCCTTGCAGAGCCATCACCACTTGGAACTGCCCTGACATACCCAAAAACGTTGTCCCGAGACACACATACACAAGAAACACACAGAAACACCCATCGACTTTTTCTTACAGGCATACAAAATGGTTTCCCGCAAACACACACACACACACACACACTATCACACTCACAACACAGCACTCACACTGGGTCTCCCGCAGAACCCTCAACACTTGAAACTGCCCTAACATACTCTCAAACGTGGCCCGACACACACATATACAAGTAACACACAAACACCCATCGACTTTTTCTTACAGTCATACACAATGGTTTCCCTGAAACACACACACAGACACACACACACAAACTGTCACACTCACAACACAGCACTCACATTGGGTCTCCGGCATAACCATCAACACTTCGAACTGCCCTAACATACTCAAAAACGTGGTCCCGACACACACATACGCAAGAAACACAACCAAACACCCATCGACTTTTTCGTTAAGGCATACACAGTGGGGTTCGAAACACACACACAGACACACACACACACACTGTCACACTCACAACACAGCACTCACACTGGGTCGCCAGCAGAGCCATCGACACTTGGAACTGACCTAACATATTCACAAACGTGGTCCCGAAACACACATACAGAAGAAACACACACAAACACCCATCGACTTTTTCTTACAGGCATACAAATGGTTTCCCGCAACACACACACACTCACACACACACACACACACACACACAATGTCACCCTCACAACACAGCACTCACACTGGATCTCCAGCAGAGCCATGAACACTTGGAACTGCCCTGACACACTCACATACGTGCTCCCGAAACACAGATACACAAGAAACACACACAAACACCCATCGACATTTCCTTACAGGCAGACACTGTGGGGTTCCCCCAAACACACACACACACACTGTCACACTCAAAACACAGCACTCACACTGTTCCTTGCAGAGCCATCACCACTTGGAACTGCCCTGACATACCCAAATACGTTGTCCCGAGACACACATACACAAGAAACACACAGAAACACCCATCGACTTTTTCTTACAGGCATACAAAATGGTTTCCCGCAAACACACACACACACACACACATACACTATCACACTCACAACACAGCACTCACACTGGGTCTCCCGCAGAACCCTCAACACTTGAAACTGCCCTAACATACTCTCAAACGTGGCCCGACACACACATATACAAGTAACACACAAACACCCATCGACTTTTTCTTACAGTCATACACAATGGTTTCCCTGAAACACACACACAGACACACACACACAAACTGTCACACTCACAACACAGCACTCACATTGGGTCTCCGGCATAACCATCAAAACTTCGAACTGCCCTAACATACTAAAAAACGTGGTCCCGACACACACATACGCAAGAAACACAACCAAACACCCATCGACTTTTTCGTAAAGGCATACACAGTGGGGTTCGAAACACACACACAGACACACACACACACACTGTCACACTCACAACACAGCACTCACACTGGGTGTCCAGCAGAGCCATCGACACTTGGAACTGACCTAACATATTCACAAACGTGGTCCCGAAACACACATACAGAAGAAACACACACAAACACCCATCGACTTTTTCTTACAGGCATACAAATGGTTTCCCGCAACACACACACACACACACACACACACACACACAATGTCACCCTCACAACACAGCACTCACACTGGATCTCCAGCAGAGCCATGAACACTTGGAACTGCCCTGACACACTCACATACGTGCTCCCGAAACACAGATACACAAGAAACACACACAAACACCCATCGACATTTCCTTACAGGCAGACACAGTGGGGTTCCCCCAAACACACACACACACACTGTCACACTCACAACACAGCACTCACACTGTTCCTTGCAGAGCCATCACCACTTGGAACTGCCCTGACATACCCAAAAACGTTGTCCCGAGACACACATACACAAGAAACACACAGAAACACCCATCGACTTTTTCTTACAGGCATACAAAATGGTTTCCCGCAAACACACACACACACACACACTATCACACTCACAACACAGCACTCACACTGGGTCTCCCGCAGAACCCTCAACACTTGAAACTGCCCTAACATACTCTCAAACGTGGCCCGACACACACATATACAAGTAACACACAAACACCCATCGACTTTTTCTTACAGTCATACACAATGGTTTCCCTGAAACACACACACAGACACACACACACAAACTGTCACACTCACAACACAGCACTCACATTGGGTCTCCGGCATAACCATCAACACTTCGAACTGCCCTAACATACTCAAAAACGTGGTCCCGACACACACATACGCAAGAAACACAACCAAACACCCATCGACTTTTTCGTAAAGGCATACACAGTGGGGTTCGAAACACACACACAGACACACACACACACACTGTCACACTCACAACACAGCACTCACACTGGGTCTCCAGCAGAGCCATCGACACTTGGAACTGACCTAACATATTCACAAACGTGGTCCCGAAACACACATACAGAAGAAACACACACAAACACCCATCGACTTTTTCTTACAGGCATACAAATGGTTTCCCGCAACACACACACACACACACACACAATGTCACCCTCACAACACAGCACTCACACTGGATCTCCAGCAGAGCCATGAACACTTGGAACTGCCCTGACACACTCACATACGTGCTCCCGAAACACAGATACACAAGAAACACACACAAACACCCATCGACATTTCCTTACAGGCAGACACAGTGGGGTTCCCCCAAACACACACACACACACTGTCACACTCACAACACAGCACTCACACTGTTCCTTGCAGAGCCATCACCACTTGGAACTGCCCTGACATACCCAAATACGTTGTCCCGAGACACACATACACAAGAAACACACAGAAACACCCATCGACTTTTTCTTACAGGCATACAAAATGGTTTCCCGCAAACACACACACACACACACACATACACTATCACACTCACAACACAGCACTCACACTGGGTCTCCCGCAGAACCCTCAACACTTGAAACTGCCCTAACATACTCTCAAACGTGGCCCGACACACACATATACAAGTAACACACAAACACCCATCGACTTTTTCTTACAGTCATACACAATGGTTTCCCTGAAACACACACACAGACACACACACACAAACTGTCACACTCACAACACAGCACTCACATTGGGTCTCCGGCATAACCATCAACACTTCGAACTGCCCTAACATACTCAACAACGTGGTCCCGACACACACATACGCAAGAAACACAACCAAACACCCATCGACTTTTTCGTAAAGGCATACACAGTGGGGTTCGAAACACACACACAGACACACACACACACACTGTCACACTCACAACACAGCACTCACACTGGGTGTCCAGCAGAGCCATCGACACTTGGAACTGACCTAACATATTCACAAACGTGGTCCCGAAACACACATACAGAAGAAAAACACACAAACACCCATCGACTTTTTCTTACAGGCATACAAATGGTTTCCCGCAACACACACACACACACACACACACAATGTCACCCTCACAACACAGCACTCACACTGGATCTCCAGCAGAGCCATGAACACTTGGAACTGCCCTGACACACTCACATACGTGCTCCCGAAACACAGATACACAAGAAACACACACAAACACCCATCGACATTTCCTTACAGGCAGACACAGTGGGGTTCCCCCAAACACACACACACACACTGTCACACTCACAACACAGCACTCACACTGTTCCTTGCAGAGCCATCACCACTTGGAACTGCCCTGACATACCCAAAAACGTTGTCCCGAGACACACATACACAAGAAACACACAGAAACACCCATCGACTTTTTCTTACAGGCATACAAAATGGTTTCCCGCAAACACACACACACACACACACACTATCACACTCACAACACAGCACTCACACTGGGTCTCCCGCAGAACCCTCAACACTTGAAACTGCCCTAACATACTCTCAAACGTGGCCCGACACACACATATACAAGTAACACACAAACACCCATCGACTTTTTCTTACAGTCATACACAATGGTTTCCCTGAAACACACACACAGACACACACACACAAACTGTCACACTCACAACACAGCACTCACATTGGGTCTCCGGCATAACCATCAACACTTCGAACTGCCCTAACATACTCAAAAACGTGGTCCCGACACACACATACGCAAGAAACACAACCAAACACCCATCGACTTTTTCGTTAAGGCATACACAGTGGGGTTCGAAACACACACACAGACACACACACACACACTGTCACACTCACAACACAGCACTCACACTGGGTCGCCAGCAGAGCCATCGACACTTGGAACTGACCTAACATATTCACAAACGTGGTCCCGAAACACACATACAGAAGAAACACACACAAACACCCATCGACTTTTTCTTACAGGCATACAAATGGTTTCCCGCAACACACACACACACACACACACACACACAATGTCACCCTCACAACACAGCACTCACACTGGATCTCCAGCAGAGCCATGAACACTTGGAACTGCCCTGACACACTCACATACGTGCTCCCGAAACACAGATACACAAGAAACACACACAAACACCCATCGACATTTCCTTACAGGCAGACACAGTGGGGTTCCCCCAAACACACACACACACACTGTCACACTCACAACACAGCACTCACACTGTTCCTTGCAGAGCCATCACCACTTGGAACTGCCCTGACATACCCAAATACGTTGTCCGGAGACACACATACACAAGAAACACACAGAAACACCCATCGACTTTTTCTTACAGGCATACAAAATGGTTTCCCGCAAACACACACACACACACACACATACACTATCACACTCACAACACAGCACTCACACTGGGTCTCCCGTAGAACCCTCAACACTTGAAACTGCCCTAACATACTCTCAAACGTGGCCCGACACACACATATACAAGTAACACACAAACACCCATCGACTTTTTCTTACAGTCATACACAATGGTTTCCCTGAAACACACACACAGACACACACACACAAACTGTCACACTCACAACACAGCACTCACATTGGGTCTCCGGCATAACCATCAACACTTCGAACTGCCCTAACATACTCAAAAACGTGGTCCCGACACACACATACGCAAGAAACACAACCAAACACCCATCGACTTTTTCGTAAAGGCATACACAGTGGGGTTCGAAACACACACACAGACACACACACACACAGTGTCACACTCACAACACAGCACTCACACTGGGTCTCCAGCAGAGCCATCGACACTTGGAACTGACCTAACATATTCACAAACGTGGTCCCGAAACACACATACAGAAGAAACACACACAAACACCCATCGACTTTTTCTTACAGGCATACAAATGGTTTCCCGCAACACACACACACACACACACACACACAATGTCACCCTCACAACACAGCACTCACACTGGATCTCCAGCAGAGCCATGAACACTTGGAACTGCCCTGACACACTCACATACGTGCTCCCGAAACACAGATACACAAGAAACACACACAAACACCCATCGACATTTCCTTACAGGCAGACACAGTGGGGTTCCCCCAAACACACACACACACACTGTCACACTCACAACACAGCACTCACACTGTTCCTTGCAGAGCCATCACCACTTGGAACTGCCCTGACATACCCAAATACGTTGTCCCGAGACACACATACACAAGAAACACACAGAAACACCCATCGACCTTTTCTTACAGGCATACAAAATGGTTTCCCGCAAACACACACACACACACACACACATACACTATCACACTCACAACACAGCACTCACACTGGGTCTCCCGCAGAACCCTCAACACTTGAAACTGCCCTAACATACTCTCAAACGTGGCCCGACACACACATATACAAGTAACACACAAACACCCATCGACTTTTTCTTACAGTCATACACAATGGTTTTCCTGAAACACACACACAGACACACACACACAAACTGTCACACTCACAACACAGCACTCACATTGGGTCTCCGGCATAACCATCAACACTTCGAACTGCCCTAACATACTCAAAAACGTGGTCCCGACACACACATACGCAAGAAACACAACCAAACACCCATCGACTTTTTCGTAAAGGCATACACAGTGGGGTTCGAAACACACACACAGACACACACACACACACTGTCACACTCACAACACAGCACTCACACTGGGTGTCCAGCAGAGCCATCGACACTTGGAACTGACCTAACATATTCACAAACGTGGTCCCGAAACACACATACAGAAGAAACACACACAAACACCCATCGACTTTTTCTTACAGGCATACAAATGGTTTCCCGCAACACACACACACACACACACACACACAATGTCACCCTCACAACACAGCACTCACACTGGATCTCCAGCAGAGCCATGAACACTTGGAACTGCCCTGACACACTCACATACGTGCTCCCGAAACACAGATACACAAGAAACACACACAAACACCCATCGACATTTCCTTACAGGCAGACACAGTGGGGTTCCCCCAAACACACACACACACACACTGTCACACTCACAACACAGCACTCACACTGTTCCTTGCAGAGCCATCACCACTTGGAACTGCCCTGACATACCCAAAAACGTTGTCCCGAGACACACATACACAAGAAACACACAGAAACACCCATCGACTTTTTCTTACAGGCATACAAAATGGTTTCCCGCAAACACACACACACACACACACACTATCACACTCACAACACAGCACTCACACTGGGTCTCCCGCAGAACCCTCAACACTTGAAACTGCCCTAACATACTCTCAAACGTGGCCCGACACACACATATACAAGTAACACACAAACACCCATCGACTTTTTCTTACAGTCATACACAATGGTTTCCCTGAAACACACACACAGACACACACACACAAACTGTCACACTCACAACACAGCACTCACATTGGGTCTCCGGCATAACCATCAACACTTCGAACTGCCCTAACATACTCAAAAACGTGGTCCCGACACACACATACGCAAGAAACACAACCAAACACCCATCGACTTTTTCGTAAAGGCATACACAGTGGGGTTCGAAACACACACACAGACACACACACACACAGTGTCACACTCACAACACAGCACTCACACTGGGTCTCCAGCAGAGCCATCAACACTTGGAACTGACCTAACATATTCACAAACGTGGTCCCGAAACACACATACAGAAGAAACACACACAAACACCCATCGACTTTTTCTTACAGGCACACAAATGGTTTCCCGCAACACACACACACACACACACACAATGTCACCCTCACAACACAGCACTCACACTGGATCTCCAGCAGAGCCATGAACACTTGGAACTGCCCTGACACACTCACATACGTGCTCCCGAAACACAGATACACAAGAAACACACACAAACACCCATCGACATTTCCTTACAGGCAGACACAGTGGGGTTCCCCCAAACACACACACACACACTGTCACACTCACAACACAGCACTCACACTGTTCCTTGCAGAGCCATCACCACTTGGAACTGCCCTGACATACCCAAATACGTTGTCCCGAGACACACATACACAAGAAACACACAGAAACACCCATCGACTTTTTCTTACAGGCATACAAAATGGTTTCCCGCAAACACACACACACACACACACGTACACTATCACACTCACAACACAGCACTCACACTGGGTCTCCCGCAGAACCCTCAACACTTGAAACTGCCCTAACATACTCTCAAACGTGGCCCGACACACACATATACAAGTAACACACAAACACCCATCGACTTTTTCTTACAGTCATACACAATGGTTTCCCTGAAACACACACACAGACACACACACACAAACTGTCACACTCACAACACAGCACTCACATTGGGTCTCCGGCATAACCATCAACACTTCGAACTGCCCTAACATACTCAAAAACGTGGTCCCGACACACACATACGCAAGAAACACAACCAAACACCCATCGACTTATTCGTAAAGGCATACACAGTGGGGTTCGAAACACACACACAGACACACACACACACACTGTCACACTCACAACACAGCACTCACACTGGGTGTCCAGCAGAGCCATCGACACTTGGAACTGACCTAACATATTCACAAACGTGGTCCCGAAACACACATACAGAAGAAACACACACAAACACCCATCGACTTTTTCTTACAGGCATACAAATGGTTTCCCGCAACACACACACACACACACACAGTGTCACCCTCACAACACAGCACTCATACTGGATCTCCAGCAGAGCCATGAACACTTGGAACTGCCCTGACACACTCACATACGTGCTCCCGAAACACAGATACACAAGAAACACACACAAACACCCATCGACATTTCCTTACAGGCAGACACAGTGGGGTTCCCCCAAACACACACACACACACTGTCACACTCACAACACAGCACTCACACTGTTCCTTGCAGAGCCATCACCACTTGGAACTGCCCTGACATACCCAAAAACGTTGTCCCGAGACACACATACACAAGAAACACACAGAAACACCCATCGACTTTTTCTTACAGGCATACAAAATGGTTTCCCGCAAACACACACACACACACACACTATCACACTCACAACACAGCACTCACACTGGGTCTCCCGCAGAACCCTCAACACTTGAAACTGCCCTAACATACTCTCAAACGTGGCCCGACACACACATATACAAGTAACACACAAACACCCATCGACTTTTTCTTACAGTCATACACAATGGTTTCCCTGAAACACACACACAGACACACACACACAAACTGTCACACTCACAACACAGCACTCACATTGGGTCTCCGGCATAACCATCAACACTTCGAACTGCCCTAACATACTCAAAAACGTGGTCCCGACACACACATACGCAAGAAACACAACCAAACACCCATCGACTTTTTCGTTAAGGCATACACAGTGGGGTTCGAAACACACACACAGACACACACACACACACTGTCACACTCACAACACAGCACTCACACTGGGTCGCCAGCAGAGCCATCGACACTTGGAACTGACCTAACATATTCACAAACGTGGTCCCGAAACACACATACAGAAGAAACACACACAAACACCCATCGACTTTTTCTTACAGGCATACAAATGGTTTCCCGCAACACACACACACACACACACACACACACACACACACACAATGTCACCCTCACAACACAGCACTCACACTGGATCTCCAGCAGAGCCATGAACACTTGGAACTGCCCTGACACACTCACATACGTGCTCCCGAAACACAGATACACAAGAAACACACACAAACACCCATCGACATTTCCTTACAGGCAGACACAGTGGGGTTCCCCCAAACACACACACACACACTGTCACACTCACAACACAGCACTCACACTGTTCCTTGCAGAGCCATCACCACTTGGAACTGCCCTGACATACCCAAATACGTTGTCCGGAGACACACATACACAAGAAACACACAGAAACACCCATCGACTTTTTCTTACAGGCATACAAAATGGTTTCCCGCAAACACACACACACACACACACACATACACAATCACACTCACAACACAGCACTCACACTGGGTCTCCCGTAGAACCCTCAACACTTGAAACTGCCCTAACATACTCTCAAACGTGGCCCGACACACACATATACAAGTAACACACAAACACCCATCGACTTTTTCTTACAGTCATACACAATGGTTTCCCTGAAACACACACACAGACACACACACACAAACTGTCACACTCACAACACAGCACTCACATTGGGTCTCCGGCATAACCATCAACACTTCGAACTGCCCTAACATACTCAAAAACGTGGTCCCGACACACACATACGCAAGAAACACAACCAAACACCCATCGACTTTTTCGTAAAGGCATACACAGTGGGGTTCGAAACACACACACAGACACACACACACACAGTGTCACACTCACAACACAGCACTCACACTGGGTCTCCAGCAGAGCCATCAACACTTGGAACTGACCTAACATATTCACAAACGTGGTCCCGAAACACACATACAGAAGAAACACACACAAACACCCATCGACTTTTTCTTACAGGCATACAAATGGTTTCCCGCAACACACACACACACACACACACACACAATGTCACCCTCACAACACAGCACTCACACTGGATCTCCAGCAGAGCCATGAACACTTGGAACTGCCCTGACACACTCACATACGTGCTCCCGAAACACAGATACACAAGAAACACACACAAACACCCATCGACATTTCCTTACAGGCAGACACAGTGGGGTTCCCCCAAACACACACACACACACTGTCACACTCACAACACAGCACTCACACTGTTCCTTGCAGAGCCATCACCACTTGGAACTGCCCTGACATACCCAAATACGTTGTCCCGAGACACACATACACAAGAAACACACAGAAACACCCATCGACCTTTTCTTACAGGCATACAAAATGGTTTCCCGCAAACACACACACACACACACACATACACTATCACACTCACAACACAGCACTCACACTGGGTCTCCCGCAGAACCCTCAACACTTGAAACTGCCCTAACATACTCTCAAACGTGGCCCGACACACACATATACAAGTAACACACAAACACCCATCGACTTTTTCTTACAGTCATACACAATGGTTTCCCTGAAACACACACACAGACACACACACACAAACTGTCACACTCACAACACAGCACTCACATTGGGTCTCCGGCATAACCATCAACACTTCGAACTGCCCTAACATACTCAAAAACGTGGTCCCGACACACACATACGCAAGAAACACAACCAAACACCCATCGACTTTTTCGTAAAGGCATACACAGTGGGGTTCGAAACACACACACAGACACACACACACACACTGTCACACTCACAACACAGCACTCACACTGGGTCGCCAACAGAGCCATCGACACTTGGAACTGACCTAACATATTCACAAACGTGGTCCCGAAACACACATACAGAAGAAACACACACAAACACCCATCGACTTTTTCTTACAGGCATACAAATGGTTTCCCGCAACACACACACACACACACACACACACACAATGTCACCCTCACAACACAGCACTCACACTGGATCTCCAGCAGAGCCATGAACACTTGGAACTGCCCTGACACACTCACATACGTGCTCCCGAAACACAGATACACAAGAAACACACACAAACACCCATCGACATTTCCTTACAGGCAGACACAGTGGGGTTCCCCCAAACACACACACACACACTGTCACACTCAAAACACAGCACTCACACTGTTCCTTGCAGAGCCATCACCACTTGGAACTGCCCTGACATACCCAAATACGTTGTCCCGAGACACACATACACAAGAAACACACAGAAACACCCATCGACTTTTTCTTACAGGCATACAAAATGGTTTCCCGCAAACACACACACACACACACACATACACTATCACACTCACAACACAGCACTCACACTGGGTCTCCCGCAGAACCCTCAACACTTGAAACTGCCCTAACATACTCTCAAACGTGGCCCGACACACACATATACAAGTAACACACAAACACCCATCGACTTTTTCTTACAGTCATACACAATGGTTTCCCTGAAACACACACACAGACACACACACACAAACTGTCACACTCACAACACAGCACTCACATTGGGTCTCCGGCATAACCATCAAAACTTCGAACTGCCCTAACATACTAAAAAACGTGGTCCCGACACACACATACGCAAGAAACACAACCAAACACCCATCGACTTTTTCGTAAAGGCATACACAGTGGGGTTCGAAACACACACACAGACACACACACACACACTGTCACACTCACAACACAGCACTCACACTGGGTCGCCAGCAGAGCCATCGACACTTGGAACTGACCTAACATATTCACAAACGTGGTCCCGAAACACACATACAGAAGAAACACACACAAACACCCATCGACTTTTTCTTACAGGCATACAAATGGTTTCCCGCAACACACACACACACACACACACACACACAATGTCACCCTCACAACACAGCACTCACACTGGATCTCCAGCAGAGCCATGAACACTTGGAACTGCCCTGACACACTCACATACGTGCTCCCGAAACACAGATACACAAGAAACACACACAAACACCCATCGACATTTCCTTACAGGCAGACACAGTGGGGTTCCCCCAAACACACACACACACACTGTCACACTCACAACACAGCACTCACACTGTTCCTTGCAGAGCCATCACCACTTGGAACTGCCCTGACATACCCAAAAACGTTGTCCCGAGACACACATACACAAGAAACACACAGAAACACCCATCGACTTTTTCTTACAGGCATACAAAATGGTTTCCCGCAAACACACACACACACACACACTATCACACTCACAACACAGCACTCACACTGGGTCTCCCGCAGAACCCTCAACACTTGAAACTGCCCTAACATACTCTCAAACGTGGCCCGACACACACATATACAAGTAACACACAAACACCCATCGACTTTTTCTTACAGTCATACACAATGGTTTCCCTGAAACACACACACAGACACACACACACAAACTGTCACACTCACAACACAGCACTCACATTGGGTCTCCGGCATAACCATCAACACTTCGAACTGCCCTAACATACTCAAAAACGTGGTCCCGACACACACATACGCAAGAAACACAACCAAACACCCATCGACTTTTTCGTAAAGGCATACACAGTGGGGTTCGAAACACACACACAGACACACACACACACACTGTCACACTCACAACACAGCACTCACACTGGGTCTCCAGCAGAGCCATCGACACTTGGAACTGACCTAACATATTCACAAACGTGGTCCCGAAACACACATACAGAAGAAACACACACAAACACCCATCGACTTTTTCTTACAGGCATACAAATGGTTTCCCGCAACACACACACACACACACACACACAATGTCACCCTCACAACACAGCACTCACACTGGATCTCCAGCAGAGCCATGAACACTTGGAACTGCCCTGACACACTCACATACGTGCTCCCGAAACACAGATACACAAGAAACACACACAAACACCCATCGACATTTCCTTACAGGCAGACACAGTGGGGTTCCCCCAAACACACACACACACACTGTCACACTCACAACACAGCACTCACACTGTTCCTTGCAGAGCCATCACCACTTGGAACTGCCCTGACATACCCAAATACGTTGTCCCGAGACACACATACACAAGAAACACACAGAAACACCCATCGACTTTTTCTTACAGGCATACAAAATGGTTTCCCGCAAACACACACACACACACACACATACACTATCACACTCACAACACAGCACTCACACTGGGTCTCCCGCAGAACCCTCAACACTTGAAACTGCCCTAACATACTCTCAAACGTGGCCCGACACACACATATACAAGTAACACACAAACACCCATCGACTTTTTCTTACAGTCATACACAATGGTTTCCCTGAAACACACACACAGACACACACACACAAACTGTCACACTCACAACACAGCACTCACATTGGGTCTCCGGCATAACCATCAACACTTCGAACTGCCCTAACATACTCAAAAACGTGGTCCCGACACACACATACGCAAGAAACACAACCAAACACCCATCGACTTTTTCGTAAAGGCATACACAGTGGGGTTCGAAACACACACACAGACACACACACACACAGTGTCACACTCACAACACAGCACTCACACTGGGTCTCCAGCAGAGCCATCAACACTTGGAACTGACCTAACATATTCACAAACGTGGTCCCGAAACACACATACAGAAGAAACACACACAAACACCCATCGACTTTTTCTTACAGGCATACAAATGGTTTCCCGCAACACACACACACACACACACACACACAATGTCACCCTCACAACACAGCACTCACACTGGATCTCCAGCAGAGCCATGAACACTTGGAACTGCCCTGACACACTCACATACGTGCTCCCGAAACACAGATACACAAGAAACACACACAAACACCCATCGACATTTCCTTACAGGCAGACACAGTGGGGTTCCCCCAAACACACACACACACACTGTCACACTCACAACACAGCACTCACACTGTTCCTTGCAGAGCCATCACCACTTGGAACTGCCCTGACATACCCAAATACGTTGTCCCGAGACACACATACACAAGAAACACACAGAAACACCCATCGACCTTTTCTTACAGGCATACAAAATGGTTTCCCGCAAACACACACACACACACACACACATACACTATCACACTCACAACACAGCACTCACACTGGGTCTCCCGCAGAACCCTCAACACTTGAAACTGCCCTAACATACTCTCAAACGTGGCCCGACACACACATATACAAGTAACACACAAACACCCATCGACTTTTTCTTACAGTCATACACAATGGTTTTCCTGAAACACACACACAGACACACACACACAAACTGTCACACTCACAACACAGCACTCACATTGGGTCTCCGGCATAACCATCAACACTTCGAACTGCCCTAACATACTCAAAAACGTGGTCCCGACACACACATACGCAAGAAACACAACCAAACACCCATCGACTTTTTCGTAAAGGCATACACAGTGGGGTTCGAAACACACACACAGACACACACACACACACTGTCACACTCACAACACAGCACTCACACTGGGTGTCCAGCAGAGCCATCGACACTTGGAACTGACCTAACATATTCACAAACGTGGTCCCGAAACACACATACAGAAGAAACACACACAAACACCCATCGACTTTTTCTTACAGGCATACAAATGGTTTCCCGCAACACACACACACACACACACACACACAATGTCACCCTCACAACACAGCATTCACACTGGATCTCCAGCAGAGCCATGAACACTTGGAACTGCCCTGACACACTCACATACGTGCTCCCGAAACACAGATACACAAGAAACACACACAAACACCCATCGACATTTCCTTACAGGCAGACACAGTGGGGTTCCCCCAAACACACACACACACACTGTCACACTCACAACACAGCACTCACACTGTTCCTTGCAGAGCCATCACCACTTGGAACTGCCCTGACATACCCAAAAACGTTGTCCCGAGACACACATACACAAGAAACACACAGAAACACCCATCGACTTTTTCTTACAGGCATACAAAATGGTTTCCCGCAAACACACACACACACACACACTATCACACTCACAACACAGCACTCACACTGGGTCTCCCGCAGAACCCTCAACACTTGAAACTGCCCTAACATACTCTCAAACGTGGCCCGACACACACATATACAAGTAACACACAAACACCCATCGACTTTTTCTTACAGTCATACACAATGGTTTCCCTGAAACACACACACAGACACACACACACAAACTGTCACACTCACAACACAGCACTCACATTGGGTCTCCGGCATAACCATCAACACTTCGAACTGCCCTAACATACTCAAAAACGTGGTCCCGACACACACATACGCAAGAAACACAACCAAACACCCATCGACTTTTTCGTAAAGGCATACACAGTGGGGTTCGAAACACACACACAGACACACACACACACACTGTCACACTCACAACACAGCACTCACACTGGGTCGCCAGCAGAGCCATCGACACTTGGAACTGACCTAACATATTCACAAACGTGGTCCCGAAACACACATACAGAAGAAACACACACAAACACCCATCGACTTTTTCTTACAGGCATACAAATGGTTTCCCGCAACACACACACACACACACACACACAATGTCACCCTCACAACACAGCACTCACACTGGATCTCCAGCAGAGCCATGAACACTTGGAACTGCCCTGACACACTCACATACGTGCTCCCGAAACACAGATACACAAGAAACACACACAAACACCCATCGACATTTCCTTACAGGCAGACACAGTGGGGTTCCCCCAAACACACACACACACACTGTCACACTCACAACACAGCACTCACACTGTTCCTTGCAGAGCCATCACCACTTGGAACTGCCCTGACATACCCAAATACGTTGTCCCGAGACACACATACACAAGAAACACACAGAAACACCCATCGACTTTTTCTTACAGGCATACAAAATGGTTTCCCGCAAACACACACACACACACACACGTACACTATCACACTCACAACACAGCACTCACACTGGGTCTCCCGCAGAACCCTCAACACTTGAAACTGCCCTAACATACTCTCAAACGTGGCCCGACACACACATATACAAGTAACACACAAACACCCATCGACTTTTTCTTACAGTCATACACAATGGTTTCCCTGAAACACACACACAGACACACACACACAAACTGTCACACTCACAACACAGCACTCACATTGGGTCTCCGGCATAACCATCAACACTTCGAACTGCCCTAACATACTCAACAACGTGGTCCCGACACACACATACGCAAGAAACACAACCAAACACCCATCGACTTTTTCGTAAAGGCATACACAGTGGGGTTCGAAACACACACACAGACACACACACACACACTGTCACACTCACAACACAGCACTCACACTGGGTGTCCAGCAGAGCCATCGACACTTGGAACTGACCTAACATATTCACAAACGTGGTCCCGAAACACACATACAGAAGAAAAACACACAAACACCCATCGACTTTTTCTTACAGGCATACAAATGGTTTCCCGCAACACACACACACACACACACACACACAATGTCACCCTCACAACACAGCACTCACACTGGATCTCCAGCAGAGCCATGAACACTTGGAACTGCCCTGACACACTCACATACGTGCTCCCGAAACACAGATACACAAGAAACACACACAAACACCCATCGACATTTCCTTACAGGCAGACACAGTGGGGTTCCCCCAAACACACACACACACACTGTCACACTCACAACACAGCACTCACACTGTTCCTTGCAGAGCCATCACCACTTGGAACTGCCCTGACATACCCAAAAACGTTGTCCCGAGACACACATACACAAGAAACACACAGAAACACCCATCGACTTTTTCTTACAGGCATACAAAATGGTTTCCCGCAAACACACACACACACACACACACTATCACACTCACAACACAGCACTCACACTGGGTCTCCCGCAGAACCCTCAACACTTGAAACTGCCCTAACATACTCTCAAACGTGGCCCGACACACACATATACAAGTAACACACAAACACCCATCGACTTTTTCTTACAGTCATACACAATGGTTTCCCTGAAACACACACACAGACACACACACACAAACTGTCACACTCACAACACAGCACTCACATTGGGTCTCCGGCATAACCATCAACACTTCGAACTGCCCTAACATACTCAAAAACGTGGTCCCGACACACACATACGCAAGAAACACAACCAAACACCCATCGACTTTTTCGTTAAGGCATACACAGTGGGGTTCGAAACACACACACAGACACACACACACACACTGTCACACTCACAACACAGCACTCACACTGGGTGTCCAGCAGAGCCATCGACACTTGGAACTGACCTAACATATTCACAAACGTGGTCCCGAAACACACATACAGAAGAAACACACACAAACACCCATCGACTTTTTCTTACAGGCATACAAATGGTTTCCCGCAACACACACACACACACACACACACACAATGTCACCCTCACAACACAGCACTCACACTGGATCTCCAGCAGAGCCATGAACACTTGGAACTGCCCTGACACACTCACATACGTGCTCCCGAAACACAGATACACAAGAAACACACACAAACACCCATCGACATTTCCTTACAGGCAGACACAGTGGGGTTCCCCCAAACACACACACACACACTGTCACACTCACAACACAGCACTCACACTGTTCCTTGCAGAGCCATCACCACTTGGAACTGCCCTGACATACCCAAATACGTTGTCCCGAGACACACATACACAAGAAACACACAGAAACACCCATCGACCTTTTCTTACAGGCATACAAAATGGTTTCCCGCAAACACACACACACACACACACACATACACTATCACACTCACAACACAGCACTCACACTGGGTCTCCCGCAGAACCCTCAACACTTGAAACTGCCCTAACATACTCTCAAACGTGGCCCGACACACACATATACAAGTAACACACAAACACCCATCGACTTTTTCTTACAGTCATACACAATGGTTTTCCTGAAACACACACACAGACACACACACACAAACTGTCACACTCACAACACAGCACTCACATTGGGTCTCCGGCATAACCATCAACACTTCGAACTGCCCTAACATACTCAAAAACGTGGTCCCGACACACACATACGCAAGAAACACAACCAAACACCCATCGACTTTTTCGTAAAGGCATACACAGTGGGGTTCGAAACACACACACAGACACACACACACACACTGTCACACTCACAACACAGCACTCACACTGGGTGTCCAGCAGAGCCATCGACACTTGGAACTGACCTAACATATTCACAAACGTGGTCCCGAAACACACATACAGAAGAAACACACACAAACACCCATCGACTTTTTCTTACAGGCATACAAATGGTTTCCCGCAACACACACACACACACACACACACACAATGTCACCCTCACAACACAGCATTCACACTGGATCTCCAGCAGAGCCATGAACACTTGGAACTGCCCTGACACACTCACATACGTGCTCCCGAAACACAGATACACAAGAAACACACACAAACACCCATCGACATTTCCTTACAGGCAGACACAGTGGGGTTCCCCCAAACACACACACACACACTGTCACACTCACAACACAGCACTCACACTGTTCCTTGCAGAGCCATCACCACTTGGAACTGCCCTGACATACCCAAAAACGTTGTCCCGAGACACACATACACAAGAAACACACAGAAACACCCATCGACTTTTTCTTACAGGCATACAAAATGGTTTCCCGCAAACACACACACACACACACACTATCACACTCACAACACAGCACTCACACTGGGTCTCCCGCAGAACCCTCAACACTTGAAACTGCCCTAACATACTCTCAAACGTGGCCCGACACACACATATACAAGTAACACACAAACACCCATCGACTTTTTCTTACAGTCATACACAATGGTTTCCCTGAAACACACACACAGACACACACACACAAACTGTCACACTCACAACACAGCACTCACATTGGGTCTCCGGCATAACCATCAACACTTCGAACTGCCCTAACATACTCAAAAACGTGGTCCCGACACACACATACGCAAGAAACACAACCAAACACCCATCGACTTTTTCGTAAAGGCATACACAGTGGGGTTCGAAACACACACACAGACACACACACACACACTGTCACACTCACAACACAGCACTCACACTGGGTCGCCAGCAGAGCCATCGACACTTGGAACTGACCTAACATATTCACAAACGTGGTCCCGAAACACACATACAGAAGAAACACACACAAACACCCATCGACTTTTTCTTACAGGCATACAAATGGTTTCCCGCAACACACACACACACACACACACACAATGTCACCCTCACAACACAGCACTCACACTGGATCTCCAGCAGAGCCATGAACACTTGGAACTGCCCTGACACACTCACATACGTGCTCCCGAAACACAGATACACAAGAAACACACACAAACACCCATCGACATTTCCTTACAGGCAGACACAGTGGGGTTCCCCCAAACACACACACACACACTGTCACACTCACAACACAGCACTCACACTGTTCCTTGCAGAGCCATCACCACTTGGAACTGCCCTGACATACCCAAATACGTTGTCCCGAGACACACATACACAAGAAACACACAGAAACACCCATCGACTTTTTCTTACAGGCATACAAAATGGTTTCCCGCAAACACACACACACACACACACGTACACTATCACACTCACAACACAGCACTCACACTGGGTCTCCCGCAGAACCCTCAACACTTGAAACTGCCCTAACATACTCTCAAACGTGGCCCGACACACACATATACAAGTAACACACAAACACCCATCGACTTTTTCTTACAGTCATACACAATGGTTTCCCTGAAACACACACACAGACACACACACACAAACTGTCACACTCACAACACAGCACTCACATTGGGTCTCCGGCATAACCATCAACACTTCGAACTGCCCTAACATACTCAACAACGTGGTCCCGACACACACATACGCAAGAAACACAACCAAACACCCATCGACTTTTTCGTAAAGGCATACACAGTGGGGTTCGAAACACACACACAGACACACACACACACACTGTCACACTCACAACACAGCACTCACACTGGGTGTCCAGCAGAGCCATCGACACTTGGAACTGACCTAACATATTCACAAACGTGGTCCCGAAACACACATACAGAAGAAAAACACACAAACACCCATCGACTTTTTCTTACAGGCATACAAATGGTTTCCCGCAACACACACACACACACACACACACACACAATGTCACCCTCACAACACAGCACTCACACTGGATCTCCAGCAGAGCCATGAACACTTGGAACTGCCCTGACACACTCACATACGTGCTCCCGAAACACAGATACACAAGAAACACACACAAACACCCATCGACATTTCCTTACAGGCAGACACAGTGGGGTTCCCCCAAACACACACACACACACTGTCACACTCACAACACAGCACTCACACTGTTCCTTGCAGAGCCATCACCACTTGGAACTGCCCTGACATACCCAAAAACGTTGTCCCGAGACACACATACACAAGAAACACACAGAAACACCCATCGACTTTTTCTTACAGGCATACAAAATGGTTTCCCGCAAACACACACACACACACACACACTATCACACTCACAACACAGCACTCACACTGGGTCTCCCGCAGAACCCTCAACACTTGAAACTGCCCTAACATACTCTCAAACGTGGCCCGACACACACATATACAAGTAACACACAAACACCCATCGACTTTTTCTTACAGTCATACACAATGGTTTCCCTGAAACACACACACAGACACACACACACAAACTGTCACACTCACAACACAGCACTCACATTGGGTCTCCGGCATAACCATCAACACTTCGAACTGCCCTAACATACTCAAAAACGTGGTCCCGACACACACATACGCAAGAAACACAACCAAACACCCATCGACTTTTTCGTTAAGGCATACACAGTGGGGTTCGAAACACACACACAGACACACACACACACACTGTCACACTCACAACACAGCACTCACACTGGGTGTCCAGCAGAGCCATCGACACTTGGAACTGACCTAACATATTCACAAACGTGGTCCCGAAACACACATACAGAAGAAACACACACAAACACCCATCGACTTTTTCTTACAGGCATACAAATGGTTTCCCGCAACACACACACACACACACACACACACAATGTCACCCTCACAACACAGCACTCACACTGGATCTCCAGCAGAGCCATGAACACTTGGAACTGCCCTGACACACTCACATACGTGCTCCCGAAACACAGATACACAAGAAACACACACAAACACCCATCGACATTTCCTTACAGGCAGACACAGTGGGGTTCCCCCAAACACACACACACACACTGTCACACTCACAACACAGCACTCACACTGTTCCTTGCAGAGCCATCACCACTTGGAACTGCCCTGACATACCCAAATACGTTGTCCCGAGACACACATACACAAGAAACACACAGAAACACCCATCGACCTTTTCTTACAGGCATACAAAATGGTTTCCCGCAAACACACACACACACACACACACATACACTATCACACTCACAACACAGCACTCACACTGGGTCTCCCGCAGAACCCTCAACACTTGAAACTGCCCTAACATACTCTCAAACGTGGCCCGACACACACATATACAAGTAACACACAAACACCCATCGACTTTTTCTTACAGTCATACACAATGGTTTTCCTGAAACACACACACAGACACACACACACAAACTGTCACACTCACAACACAGCACTCACATTGGGTCTCCGGCATAACCATCAACACTTCGAACTGCCCTAACATACTCAAAAACGTGGTCCCGACACACACATACGCAAGAAACACAACCAAACACCCATCGACTTTTTCGTAAAGGCATACACAGTGGGGTTCGAAACACACACACAGACACACACACACACACTGTCACACTCACAACACAGCACTCACACTGGGTGTCCAGCAGAGCCATCGACACTTGGAACTGACCTAACATATTCACAAACGTGGTCCCGAAACACACATACAGAAGAAACACACACAAACACCCATCGACTTTTTCTTACAGGCATACAAATGGTTTCCCGCAACACACACACACACACACACACACACAATGTCACCCTCACAACACAGCATTCACACTGGATCTCCAGCAGAGCCATGAACACTTGGAACTGCCCTGACACACTCACATACGTGCTCCCGAAACACAGATACACAAGAAACACACACAAACACCCATCGACATTTCCTTACAGGCAGACACAGTGGGGTTCCCCCAAACACACACACACACACTGTCACACTCACAACACAGCACTCACACTGTTCCTTGCAGAGCCATCACCACTTGGAACTGCCCTGACATACCCAAAAACGTTGTCCCGAGACACACATACACAAGAAACACACAGAAACACCCATCGACTTTTTCTTACAGGCATACAAAATGGTTTCCCGCAAACACACACACACACACACACTATCACACTCACAACACAGCACTCACACTGGGTCTCCCGCAGAACCCTCAACACTTGAAACTGCCCTAACATACTCTCAAACGTGGCCCGACACACACATATACAAGTAACACACAAACACCCATCGACTTTTTCTTACAGTCATACACAATGGTTTCCCTGAAACACACACACAGACACACACACACAAACTGTCACACTCACAACACAGCACTCACATTGGGTCTCCGGCATAACCATCAACACTTCGAACTGCCCTAACATACTCAAAAACGTGGTCCCGACACACACATACGCAAGAAACACAACCAAACACCCATCGACTTTTTCGTAAAGGCATACACAGTGGGGTTCGAAACACACACACAGACACACACACACACACTGTCACACTCACAACACAGCACTCACACTGGGTCGCCAGCAGAGCCATCGACACTTGGAACTGACCTAACATATTCACAAACGTTGTCCCGAAACACACATACAGAAGAAACACACACAAACACCCATCGACTTTTTCTTACAGGCATACAAATGGTTTCCCGCAACACACACACACACACACACACACAATGTCACCCTCACAACACAGCACTCACACTGGATCTCCAGCAGAGCCATGAACACTTGGAACTGCCCTGACACACTCACATACGTGCTCCCGAAACACAGATACACAAGAAACACACACAAACACCCATCGACATTTCCTTACAGGCAGACACAGTGGGGTTCCCCCAAACACACACACACACACTGTCACACTCACAACACAGCACTCACACTGTTCCTTGCAGAGCCATCACCACTTGGAACTGCCCTGACATACCCAAATACGTTGTCCCGAGACACACATACACAAGAAACACACAGAAACACCCATCGACTTTTTCTTACAGGCATACAAAATGGTTTCCCGCAAACACACACACACACACACACGTACACTATCACACTCACAACACAGCACTCACACTGGGTCTCCCGCAGAACCCTCAACACTTGAAACTGCCCTAACATACTCTCAAACGTGGCCCGACACACACATATACAAGTAACACACAAACACCCATCGACTTTTTCTTACAGTCATACACAATGGTTTCCCTGAAACACACACACAGACACACACACACAAACTGTCACACTCACAACACAGCACTCACATTGGGTCTCCGGCATAACCATCAACACTTCGAACTGCCCTAACATACTCAACAACGTGGTCCCGACACACACATACGCAAGAAACACAACCAAACACCCATCGACTTTTTCGTAAAGGCATACACAGTGGGGTTCGAAACACACACACAGACACACACACACACACTGTCACACTCACAACACAGCACTCACACTGGGTGTCCAGCAGAGCCATCGACACTTGGAACTGACCTAACATATTCACAAACGTGGTCCCGAAACACACATACAGAAGAAAAACACACAAACACCCATCGACTTTTTCTTACAGGCATACAAATGGTTTCCCGCAACACACACACACACACACACACACACACAATGTCACCCTCACAACACAGCACTCACACTGGATCTCCAGCAGAGCCATGAACACTTGGAACTGCCCTGACACACTCACATACGTGCTCCCGAAACACAGATACACAAGAAACACACACAAACACCCATCGACATTTCCTTACAGGCAGACACAGTGGGGTTCCCCCAAACACACACACACACACTGTCACACTCACAACACAGCACTCACACTGTTCCTTGCAGAGCCATCACCACTTGGAACTGCCCTGACATACCCAAAAACGTTGTCCCGAGACACACATACACAAGAAACACACAGAAACACCCATCGACTTTTTCTTACAGGCATACAAAATGGTTTCCCGCAAACACACACACACACACACACACTATCACACTCACAACACAGCACTCACACTGGGTCTCCCGCAGAACCCTCAACACTTGAAACTGCCCTAACATACTCTCAAACGTGGCCCGACACACACATATACAAGTAACACACAAACACCCATCGACTTTTTCTTACAGTCATACACAATGGTTTCCCTGAAACACACACACAGACACACACACACAAACTGTCACACTCACAACACAGCACTCACATTGGGTCTCCGGCATAACCATCAACACTTCGAACTGCCCTAACATACTCAAAAACGTGGTCCCGACACACACATACGCAAGAAACACAACCAAACACCCATCGACTTTTTCGTTAAGGCATACACAGTGGGGTTCGAAACACACACACAGACACACACACACACACTGTCACACTCACAACACAGCACTCACACTGGGTGTCCAGCAGAGCCATCGACACTTGGAACTGACCTAACATATTCACAAACGTGGTCCCGAAACACACATACAGAAGAAACACACACAAACACCCATCGACTTTTTCTTACAGGCATACAAATGGTTTCCCGCAACACACACACACACACACACACACACAATGTCACCCTCACAACACAGCACTCACACTGGATCTCCAGCAGAGCCATGAACACTTGGAACTGCCCTGACACACTCACATACGTGCTCCCGAAACACAGATACACAAGAAACACACACAAACACCCATCGACATTTCCTTACAGGCAGACACAGTGGGGTTCCCCCAAACACACACACACACACTGTCACACTCACAACACAGCACTCACACTGTTCCTTGCAGAGCCATCACCACTTGGAACTGCCCTGACATACCCAAATACGTTGTCCCGAGACACACATACACAAGAAACACACAGAAACACCCATCGACCTTTTCTTACAGGCATACAAAATGGTTTCCCGCAAACACACACACACACACACACACATACACTATCACACTCACAACACAGCACTCACACTGGGTCTCCCGCAGAACCCTCAACACTTGAAACTGCCCTAACATACTCTCAAACGTGGCCCGACACACACATATACAAGTAACACACAAACACCCATCGACTTTTTCTTACAGTCATACACAATGGTTTTCCTGAAACACACACACAGACACACACACACAAACTGTCACACTCACAACACAGCACTCACATTGGGTCTCCGGCATAACCATCAACACTTCGAACTGCCCTAACATACTCAAAAACGTGGTCCCGACACACACATACGCAAGAAACACAACCAAACACCCATCGACTTTTTCGTAAAGGCATACACAGTGGGGTTCGAAACACACACACAGACACACACACACACACTGTCACACTCACAACACAGCACTCACACTGGGTGTCCAGCAGAGCCATCGACACTTGGAACTGACCTAACATATTCACAAACGTGGTCCCGAAACACACATACAGAAGAAACACACACAAACACCCATCGACTTTTTCTTACAGGCATACAAATGGTTTCCCGCAACACACACACACACACACACACACACAATGTCACCCTCACAACACAGCATTCACACTGGATCTCCAGCAGAGCCATGAACACTTGGAACTGCCCTGACACACTCACATACGTGCTCCCGAAACACAGATACACAAGAAACACACACAAACACCCATCGACATTTCCTTACAGGCAGACACAGTGGGGTTCCCCCAAACACACACACACACACTGTCACACTCACAACACAGCACTCACACTGTTCCTTGCAGAGCCATCACCACTTGGAACTGCCCTGACATACCCAAAAACGTTGTCCCGAGACACACATACACAAGAAACACACAGAAACACCCATCGACTTTTTCTTACAGGCATACAAAATGGTTTCCCGCAAACACACACACACACACACACACTATCACACTCACAACACAGCACTCACACTGGGTCTCCCGCAGAACCCTCAACACTTGAAACTGCCCTAACATACTCTCAAACGTGGCCCGACACACACATATACAAGTAACACACAAACACCCATCGACTTTTTCTTACAGTCATACACAATGGTTTCCCTGAAACACACACACAGACACACACACACAAACTGTCACACTCACAACACAGCACTCACATTGGGTCTCCGGCATAACCATCAACACTTCGAACTGCCCTAACATACTCAAAAACGTGGTCCCGACACACACATACGCAAGAAACACAACCAAACACCCATCGACTTTTTCGTAAAGGCATACACAGTGGGGTTCGAAACACACACACAGACACACACACACACAGTGTCACACTCACAACACAGCACTCACACTGGGTCTCCAGCAGAGCCATCAACACTTGGAACTGACCTAACATATTCACAAACGTGGTCCCGAAACACACATACAGAAGAAACACACACAAACACCCATCGACTTTTTCTTACAGGCACACAAATGGTTTCCCGCAACACACACACACACACACACACAATGTCACCCTCACAACACAGCACTCACACTGGATCTCCAGCAGAGCCATGAACACTTGGAACTGCCCTGACACACTCACATACGTGCTCCCGAAACACAGATACACAAGAAACACACACAAACACCCATCGACATTTCCTTACAGGCAGACACAGTGGGGTTCCCCCAAACACACACACACACACTGTCACACTCACAACACAGCACTCACACTGTTCCTTGCAGAGCCATCACCACTTGGAACTGCCCTGACATACCCAAATACGTTGTCCCGAGACACACATACACAAGAAACACACAGAAACACCCATCGACTTTTTCTTACAGGCATACAAAATGGTTTCCCGCAAACACACACACACACACACGTACACTATCACACTCACAACACAGCACTCACACTGGGTCTCCCGCAGAACCCTCAACACTTGAAACTGCCCTAACATACTCTCAAACGTGGCCCGACACACACATATACAAGTAACACACAAACACCCATCGACTTTTTCTTACAGTCATACACAATGGTTTCCCTGAAACACACACACAGACACACACACACAAACTGTCACACTCACAACACAGCACTCACATTGGGTCTCCGGCATAACCATCAACACTTCGAACTGCCCTAACATACTCAAAAACGTGGTCCCGACACACACATACGCAAGAAACACAACCAAACACCCATCGACTTATTCGTAAAGGCATACACAGTGGGGTTCGAAACACACACACAGACACACACACACACACTGTCACACTCACAACACAGCACTCACACTGGGTGTCCAGCAGAGCCATCGACACTTGGAACTGACCTAACATATTCACAAACGTGGTCCCGAAACACACATACAGAAGAAACACACACAAACACCCATCAACTTTTTCTTACAGGCATACAAATGGTTTCCCGCAACACACACACACACACACACAATGTCACCCTCACAACACAGCACTCATACTGGATCTCCAGCAGAGCCATGAACACTTGGAACTGCCCTGACACACTCACATACGTGCTCCCGAAACACAGATACACAAGAAACACACACAAACACCCATCGACATTTCCTTACAGGCAGACACAGTGGGGTTCCCCCAAACACACACACACACACTGTCACACTCACAACACAGCACTCACACTGTTCCTTGCAGAGCCATCACCACTTGGAACTGCCCTGACATACCCAAAAACGTTGTCCCGAGACACACATACACAAGAAACACACAGAAACACCCATCGACTTTTTCTTACAGGCATACAAAATGGTTTCCCGCAAACACACACACACACACACACACTATCACACTCACAACACAGCACTCACACTGGGTCTCCCGCAGAACCCTCAACACTTGAAACTGCCCTAACATACTCTCAAACGTGGCCCGACACACACATATACAAGTAACACACAAACACCCATCGACTTTTTCTTACAGTCATACACAATGGTTTCCCTGAAACACACACACAGACACACACACACAAACTGTCACACTCACAACACAGCACTCACATTGGGTCTCCGGCATAACCATCAACACTTCGAACTGCCCTAACATACTCAAAAACGTGGTCCCGACACACACATACGCAAGAAACACAACCAAACACCCATCGACTTTTTCGTTAAGGCATACACAGTGGGGTTCGAAACACACACACAGACACACACACACACACTGTCACACTCACAACACAGCACTCACACTGGGTCGCCAGCAGAGCCATCGACACTTGGAACTGACCTAACATATTCACAAACGTGGTCCCGAAACACACATACAGAAGAAACACACACAAACACCCATCGACTTTTTCTTACAGGCATACAAATGGTTTCCCGCAACACACACACACACACACACACACACACACACACAATGTCACCCTCACAACACAGCACTCACACTGGATCTCCAGCAGAGCCATGAACACTTGGAACTGCCCTGACACACTCACATACGTGCTCCCGAAACACAGATACACAAGAAACACACACAAACACCCATCGACATTTCCTTACAGGCAGACACAGTGGGGTTCCCCCAAACACACACACACACACTGTCACACTCACAACACAGCACTCACACTGTTCCTTGCAGAGCCATCACCACTTGGAACTGCCCTGACATACCCAAATACGTTGTCCGGAGACACACATACACAAGAAACACACAGAAACACCCATCGACTTTTTCTTACAGGCATACAAAATGGTTTCCCGCAAACACACACACACACACACACACATACACTATCACACTCACAACACAGCACTCACACTGGGTCTCCCGTAGAACCCTCAACACTTGAAACTGCCCTAACATACTCTCAAACGTGGCCCGACACACACATATACAAGTAACACACAAACACCCATCGACTTTTTCTTACAGTCATACACAATGGTTTCCCTGAAACACACACACAGACACACACACACAAACTGTCACACTCACAACACAGCACTCACATTGGGTCTCCGGCATAACCATCAACACTTCGAACTGCCCTAACATACTCAAAAACGTGGTCCCGACACACACATACGCAAGAAACACAACCAAACACCCATCGACTTTTTCGTAAAGGCATACACAGTGGGGTTCGAAACACACACACAGACACACACACACACAGTGTCACACTCACAACACAGCACTCACACTGGGTCTCCAGCAGAGCCATCAACACTTGGAACTGACCTAACATATTCACAAACGTGGTCCCGAAACACACATACAGAAGAAACACACACAAACACCCATCGACTTTTTCTTACAGGCATACAAATGGTTTCCCGCAACACACACACACACACACACACACAATGTCACCCTCACAACACAGCACTCACACTGGATCTCCAGCAGAGCCATGAACACTTGGAACTGCCCTGACACACTCACATACGTGCTCCCGAAACACAGATACACAAGAAACACACACAAACACCCATCGACATTTCCTTACAGGCAGACACAGTGGGGTTCCCCCAAACACACACACACACACTGTCACACTCACAACACAGCACTCACACTGTTCCTTGCAGAGCCATCACCACTTGGAACTGCCCTGACATACCCAAATACGTTGTCCCGAGACACACATACACAAGAAACACACAGAAACACCCATCGACCTTTTCTTACAGGCATACAAAATGGTTTCCCGCAAACACACACACACACACACACATACACTATCACACTCACAACACAGCACTCACACTGGGTCTCCCGCAGAACCCTCAACACTTGAAACTGCCCTAACATACTCTCAAACGTGGCCCGACACACACATATACAAGTAACACACAAACACCCATCGACTTTTTCTTACAGTCATACACAATGGTTTCCCTGAAACACACACACAGACACACACACACAAACTGTCACACTCACAACACAGCACTCACATTGGGTCTCCGGCATAACCATCAACACTTCGAACTGCCCTAACATACTCAAAAACGTGGTCCCGACACACACATACGCAAGAAACACAACCAAACACCCATCGACTTTTTCGTAAAGGCATACACAGTGGGGTTCGAAACACACACACAGACACACACACACACACTGTCACACTCACAACACAGCACTCACACTGGGTCGCCAACAGAGCCATCGACACTTGGAACTGACCTAACATATTCACAAACGTGGTCCCGAAACACACATACAGAAGAAACACACACAAACACCCATCGACTTTTTCTTACAGGCATACAAATGGTTTCCCGCAACACACACACACACACACACACACACAATGTCACCCTCACAACACAGCACTCACACTGGATCTCCAGCAGAGCCATGAACACTTGGAACTGCCCTGACACACTCACATACGTGCTCCCGAAACACAGATACACAAGAAACACACACAAACACCCATCGACATTTCCTTACAGGCAGACACAGTGGGGTTCCCCCAAACACACACACACACACTGTCACACTCAAAACACAGCACTCACACTGTTCCTTGCAGAGCCATCACCATTTGGAACTGCCCTGACATACCCAAAAACGTTGTCCCGAGACACACATACACAAAAAACACACAGAAACACCCATCGACTTTTTCTTACAGGCATACAAAATGGTTTCCAGCAAACACACACACACACACACACACACTATCACACTCACAACACAGCACTCACACTGGGTCTCCCGCAGAACCCTCAACACTTGAAACTGCCCTAACATACTCTGAAACGTGGCCCGACACACACATATACAAGTAACACACAAACACCCATCGACTTTTTCTCACAGTCATACACAATGGTTTCCCTGAAACACACACACAGACACACACACACAAACTGTCACACTCACAACACAGCACTCACATTGGGTCTCCGGCATAACCATCAACACTTCGAACTGCCCTAACATACTCAAAAACGTGGTCCCGACACACACATACGCAAGAAACACAACCAAACACCCATCGACTTTTTCGTAAAGGCATACACAGTGGGGTTCGAAACACACACACAGACACACACACACACTGTCACACTCACAACACAGCACTCACACTGGGTCTCCAGCAGAGCCTTCAACACTTGGAACTGACCTAACATATTCACAAACGTGGTCCCGAAACACACATACAGAAGAAACACACACAAACACCCATCGACTTTTTCTTACAGGCATACAAATGGTTTCCCGCAACACACACACACACACACACACACAATGTCACCCTCACAACACAGCACTCACACTGGATCTCCAGCAGAGCCATGAACACTTGGAACTGCCCTGACACACTCACATACGTGCTCCCGAAACACAGATACACAAGAAACACACACAAACACCCATCGACATTTCCTTACTGGCAGACACAGTGGGGTTCCCCCAAACACACACACACACACTGTCACACTCACAACACAGCACTCACACTGTTCCTTGCAGAGCCATCACCACTTGGAACTGCCCTGACATACCCAAATACGTTGTCCCGAGACACACATACACAAGAAACACACAGAAACACCCATCGACTTTTTCTTACAGGCATACAAAATGGTTTCCCGCAAACACACACACACACACACACACACATACACTATCACACTCACAACACAGCACTCACACTGGGTCTCCCGCAGAACCCTCAACACTTGAAACTGCCCTAACATACTCTCAAACGTGGCCCGACACACACATATACAAGTAACACACAAACACCCATCGACTTTTTCTTACAGTCATACACAATGGTTTCCCTGAAACACACACACAGACACACACACACAAACTGTCACACTCACAACACAGCACTCACATTGGGTCTCCGGCATAACCATCAACACTTCGAACTGCCCTAACATACTCAAAAACGTGGTCCCGACACACACATACGCAAGAAACACAACCAAACACCCATCGACTTTTTCGTAAAGGCATACACAGTGGGGTTTCGAAACACACACAGACACACACACACACACACTGTCACACTCACAACACAGCACTCACACTGGGTCGCCAGCAGAGCCATCGACACTTGGAACTGACCTAACATATTCACAAACGTTGTCCCGAAACACACATACAGAAGAAACACACACAAACACCCATCGACTTTTTCTTACAGGCATACAAATGGTTTCCCGCAAACACACACACACACACACACACACACACAATGTCACCCTCACAACACAGCACTCACACTGGATCTCCAGCAGAGCCATGAACACTTGGAACTGCACTGACACGCTTACGTACGTGCTCCCGAAACACAGATACACAAGAAACACACACAAACACCCATCGACATTTCCTTACAGGCAGACACAGTGGGGTTCCCCCAAACACACACACACACACTGTCACACTCACAACACAGCACTCACACTGTTCCTTGCAGAGCCATCACCACTTGGAACTGCCCTGACATACCCAAATACGTTCTCCCGAGACACACATACACAAGAAACACACAGAAACACCCATCGACTTTTTCTTACAGGCATACAAAATGGTTTCCCGCAAACACACACACACACACACACACTATCACACTCACAACACAGCACTCACACTGGGTCTCCCGCAGAACCCTCAACACTTGAAACTGCCCTAACATACTCTCAAACGTGGCCCGACACACACATATACAAGTAACACACAAACACCCATCGACTTTTTCTTACAGTCATACACAATGGTTTCCCTGAAACACACACACAGACACACACACACAAACTGTCACACTCACAACACAGCACTCACATTGGGTCTCCGGCATAACCATCAACACTTCGAACTGCCCTAACATACTCAAAAACGTGGTCCCGACACACACATACGCAAGAAACACAACCAAACACCCATCGACTTTTTCGTTAAGGCATACACAGTGGGGTTCGAAACACACACACAGACACACACACACACACTGTCACACTCACAACACAGCACTCACACTGGGTCGCCAGCAGAGCCATCGACACTTGGAACTGACCTAACATATTCACAAACGTGGTCCCGAAACACACATACAGAAGAAACACACACAAACACCCATCGACTTTTCTTACAGGCATACAAATGGTTTCCCGCAACACACACACACACACACACACACACAATGTCACCCTCACAACACAGCACTCACACTGGATCTCCAGCAGAGCCATGAACACTTGGAACTGCCCTGACACACTCACATACGTGCTCCCGAAACACAGATACACAAGAAACACACACAAACACCCATCGACATTTCCTTACAGGCAGACACAGTGGGGTTCCCCCAAACACACACACACACACTGTCACACTCACAACACAGCACTCACACTGTTCCTTGCAGAGCCATCACCACTTGGAACTGCCCTGACATACCCAAATACGTTGTCCGGAGACACACATACACAAGAAACACACAGAAACACCCATCGACTTTTTCTTACAGGCATACAAAATGGTTTCCCGCAAACACACACACACACACACACACTATCACACTCACAACACAGCACTCACACTGGGTCTCCCGCAGAACCCTCAACACTTGAAACTGCCCTAACATACTCTCAAACGTGGCCCGACACACACATATACAAGTAACACACAAACACCCATCGACTTTTTCTTACAGTCATACACAATGGTTTCCCTGAAACACACACACAGACACACACACACAAACTGTCACACTCACAACACAGCACTCACATTGGGTCTCCGGCATAACCATCAACACTTCGAACTGCCCTAACATACTCAAAAACGTGGTCCCGTCACACACATACACAAGAAACACAACCAAACACCCATCGACTTTTTCGTAAAGGCATACACAGTGGGGTTCGAAACACACACACAGACACACACACACACAGTGTCACACTCACAACACAGCACTCACACTGGGTCTCCAGCAGAGCCATCAACACTTGGAACTGACCTAACATATTCACAAACGTGGTCCCGAAACACACATACAGAAGAAACACACACAAACACCCATCGACTTTTTCTTACAGGCATACAAATGGTTTCCCGCAACACACACACACACACACACACACACACACAATGTCACCCTCACAACACAGCACTCACACTGGATCTCCAGCAGAGCCATGAACACTTGGAACTGCCCTGACACACTCACATACGTGCTCCCGAAACACAGATACACAAGAAACACACACAAACACCCATCGACATTTCCTTACAGGCAGACACAGTGGGGTTCCCCCAAACACACACACACACACTGTCACACTCACAACACAGCACTCACACTGTTCCTTGCAGAGCCATCACCACTTGGAACTGCCCTGACATACCCAAATACGTTGTCCCGAGACACACATACACAAGAAACACACAGAAACACCCATCGACTTTTTCTTACAGGCATACAAAATGGTTTCCCGCAAACACACACACACACACACACATACACTATCACACTCACAACACAGCACTCACACTGGGTCTCCCGCAGAACCCTCAACACTTGAAACTGCCCTAACATACTCTCAAACGTGGCCCGACACACACATATACAAGTAACACACAAACACCCATCGACTTTTTCTTACAGTCATACACAATGGTTTCCCTGAAACACACACACAGACACACACACACAAACTGTCACACTCACAACACAGCACTCACATTGGGTCTCCGGCATAACCATCAACACTTCGAACTGCCCTAACATACTCAACAACGTGGTCCCGACACACACATACGCAAGAAACACAACCAAACACCCATCGACTTTTTCGTAAAGGCATACACAGTGGGGTTCGAAACACACACACAGACACACACACACACACTGTCACACTCACAACACAGCACTCACACTGGGTCGCCAGCAGAGCCATCGACACTTGGAACTGACCTAACATATTCACAAACGTGGTCACGAAACACACATACAGAAGAAACACACACAAACACCCATCGACTTTTTCTTACAGGCATACAAATGGTTTCCCGCAACACACACACACACACACACACACACACACAATGTCACCCTCACAACACAGCACTCACACTGGATCTCCAGCAGAGCCATGAACACTTGGAACTGCCCTGACACACTCACATACGTGCTCCCGAAACACAGATACACAAGAAACACACACAAACACCCATCGACATTTCCTTACAGGCAGACACAGTGGGGTTCCCCCAAACACACACACACACACTGTCACACTCACAACACAGCACTCACACTGTTCCTTGCAGAGCCATCACCACTTGGAACTGCCCTGACATACCCAAATACGTTGTCCGGAGACACACATACACAAGAAACACACAGAAACACCCATCGACTTTTTCTTACAGGCATACAAAATGGTTTCCCGCAAACACACACACACACACACACACACACATACACTATCACACTCACAACACAGCACTCACACTGGGTCTCCCGTAGAACCCTCAACACTTGAAACTGCCCTAACATACTCTCAAACGTGGCCCGACACACACATATACAAGTAACACACAAACACCCATCGACTTTTTCTTACAGTCATACACAATGGTTTCCCTGAAACACACACACAGACACACACACACAAACTGTCACACTCACAACACAGCACTCACATTGGGTCTCCGGCATAACCATCAACACTTCGAACTGCCCTAACATACTCAAAAACGTGGTCCCGACACACACATACGCAAGAAACACAACCAAACACCCATCGACTTTTTCGTAAAGGCATACACAGTGGGGTTCGAAACACACACACAGACACACACACACACACTGTCACACTCACAACACAGCACTCACACTGGGTCGCCAGCAGAGCCATCGACACTTGGAACTGACCTAACATATTCACAAACGTTGTCCCGAAACACACATACAGAAGAAACACACACAAACACCCATCGACTTTTTCTTACAGGCATACAAATGGTTTCCCGCAAACACACACACACACACACACACACACACAATGTCACCCTCACAACACAGCACTCACACTGGATCTCCAGCAGAGCCATGAACACTTGGAACTGCACTGACACGCTCACATACGTGCTCCCGAAACACAGATACACAAGAAACACACACAAACACCCATCGACATTTCCTTACAGGCAGACACAGTGGGGTTCCCCCAAACACACACACACACACTGTCACACTCACAACACAGCACTCACACTGTTCCTTGCAGAGCCATCACCACTTGGAACTGCCCTGACATACCCAAAAACGTTGTCCCGAGACACACATACACAAGAAACACACAGAAACACCCATCGACTTTTTCTTACAGGCATACAAAATGGTTTCCCGCAAACACACACACACACACACACACACACTATCACACTCACAACACAGCACTCACACTGGGTCTCCCGCAGAACCCTCAACACTTGAAACTGCCCTAACATACTCTCAAACGTGGCCCGACACACACATATACAAGTAACACACAAACACCCATCGACTTTTTCTTACAGTCATACACAATGGTTTCCCTGAAACACACACACAGACACACACACACAAACTGTCACACTCACAACACAGCACTCACATTGGGTCTCCGGCATAACCATCAACACTTCGAACTGCCCTAACATACTCAAAAACGTGGTCCCGACACACACATACGCAAGAAACACAACCAAACACCCATCGACTCTTTCGTAAAGGCATACACAGTGGGGTTCGAAACACACACACAGACACACACACACACACTGTCACACTCACAACACAGCACTCACACTGGGTCTCCAGCAGAGCCATCAACACTTGGAACTGACCTAACATATTCACAAACGTGGTCCCGAAACACACATACAGAAGAAACACACACAAACACCCATCGACTTTTTCTTACAGGCATACAAATGGTTTCCCGCAACACACACACACACACACACACACAATGTCACCCTCACAACACAGCACTCACACTGGATCTCCAGCAGAGCCATGAACACTTGGAACTGCCCTGACACACTCACATACGTGCTCCCGAAACACAGATACACAAGAAACACACACAAACACCCATCGACATTTCCTTACAGGCAGACACAGTGGGGTTCCCCCAAACACACACACACACACTGTCACACTCACAACACAGCACTCACACTGTTCCTTGCAGAGCCATCACCACTTGGAACTGCCCTGACATACCCAAATACGTTGTCCCGAGACACACATACACAAGAAACACACAGAAACACCCATCGACTTTTTCTTACAGGCATACAAAATGGTTTCCCGCAAACACACACACACACACACATACACTATCACACTCACAACACAGCACTCACACTGGGTCTCCCGCAGAACCCTCAACACTTGAAACTGCCCTAACATACTCTCAAACGTGGCCCGACACACACATATACAAGTAACACACAAACACCCATCGACTTTTTCTTACACTCATACACAATGGTTTCCCTGAAACACACACACAGACAAACACACACAAACTGTCACACTCACAACACAGCACTCACATTGGGTCTCCGGCATAACCATCAACACTTCGAACTGCCCTAACATACTCAAAAACGTGGTCCCAACACACACATACGCAAGAAACACAACCAAACACCCATCGACTTTTTCGTAAAGGCATACACAGTGGGGTTCGAAACACACACACAGACACACACACACACTGTCACACTCACAACACAGCACTCACACTGGGTCGCCAGCAGAGCCATCGACACTTGGACTGACCTAACATATTCACAAACGTGGTCGAAACACACATACAGAAGAAACACACACAAACACCCATCGACTTTTTCTTACAGGCATACAAATGGTTTCCCGCAACACACACACACACACACACACACACAATGTCACCCTCACAACACAGCACTCACACTGGATCTCCAGCAGAGCCATGAACACTTGGAACTGCCCTGACACACTCACATACGTGCTCCCGAAACACAGATACACAAGAAACACACACAAACACCCATCGACATTTCCTTACAGGCAGACACAGTGGGGTTCCCCCAAACACACGCACACACACACTGTCACACTCACAACACAGCACTCACACTGTTCCTTGCAGAGCCATCACCACTTGGAACTGCCCTGACATACCCAAAAACGTTATCCCGAGACACACATACACAAGAAACACACAGAAACACCCATCGACTTTTTCTTACAGGCATACAAAATGGTTTCCCGCAAACACACACACACACACACACACACACTATCACACTCACAACACAGCACTCACACTGGGTCTCCCGCAGAACCCTCAACACTTGAAACTGCCCTAACATACTCTCAAACGTGGCCCGACACACACATATACAAGTAACACACAAACACCCATCGACTTTTTCTTACAGTCATACACAATGGTTTCCCTGAAACACACACACAGACACACACACACAAACTGTCACACTCACAACACATCACTCACATTGGGTCTCCGGCATAACCATCAACACTTCGAACTGCCCTAACATACTCAAAAACGTGGTCCCGACACACACATACGCAAGAAACACAACCAAACAGCCATCGACTCTTTCGTAAAGGCATACACAGTGGGGTTCGAAACACACACACAGACACACACACACACACTGTCACACTCACAACACAGCACTCACACTGGGTCTCCAGCAGAGCCATCAACACTTGGAACTGACCTAACATATTCACAAACGTGGTCCCGAAACACACATACAGAAGAAACACACACAAACACCCATCGACTTTTTCTTACAGGCATACAAATGGTTTCCCGCAACACACACACACACACACACACACAATGTCACCCTCACAACACAGCACTCACACTGGATCTCCAGCAGAGCCATGAACACTTGGAACTGCCCTGACACACTCACATACGTGCTCCCGAAACACAGATACACAAGAAACACACACAAACACCCATCGACATTTCCTTACAGGCAGACACAGTGGGGTTCCCCCAAACACACACACACACACTGTCACACTCACAACACAGCACTCACACTGTTCCTTGCAGAGCCATCACCACTTGGAACTGCCCTGACATACCCAAATACGTTGTCCGGACACACACATACACAAGAAACACACAGAAACACCCATCGACTTTTTCTTACAGGCATACACAATGGTTTCCCTGAAACACACACACAGACACACACACACAAACTGTCACACTCACAACACAGCACTCACATTGGGTCTCCGGCATAACCATCAACACTTCGAACTGCCCTAACATACTCAAAAACGTGGTCCCGACACACACATACACAAGAAACACAACCAAACACCCATCGACTTTTTCGTAAAGGCATACACAGTGGGGTTCGAAACACACACACAGACACACACACACACAGTGTCACACTCACAACACAGCACTCACACTGGGTCTCCAGCAGAGCCATCAACACTTGGAACTGACCTAACATATTCACAAACGTGGTCCCGAAACACACATACAGAAGAAACACACACAAACACCCATCGACTTTTTCTTACAGGCATACAAATGGTTTCCCGCAACACACACACACACACACACACACACACACACACAATGTCACCCTCACAACACAGCACTCACACTGGATCTCCAGCAGAGCCATGAACACTTGGAACTGCCCTGACACACTCACATACGTGCTCCCGAAACACAGATACACAAGAAACACACACAAACACCCATCGACATTTCCTTACAGGCAGACACAGTGGGGTTCCCCCAAACACACACACACACACTGTCACACTCACAACACAGCACTCACACTGTTCCTTGCAGAGCCATCACCACTTGGAACTGCCCTGACATACCCAAAAACGTTGTCCCGAGACACACATACACAAGAAACACACAGAAACACCCATCGACTTTTTCTTACAGGCATACAAAATGGTTTCCCGCAAACACACACACACACACACACACACACTATCACACTCACAACACAGCACTCACACTGGGTCTCCCGCAGAACCCTCAACACTTGAAACTGCCCTAACATACTCTCAAACGTGGCCCGACACACACATATACAAGTAACACACAAACACCCATCGACTTTTTCTTACAGTCATACACAATGGTTTCCCTGAAACACACACACAGACACACACACACAAACTGTCACACTCACAACACAGCACTCACATTGGGTCTCCGGCATAACCATCAACACTTCGAACTGCCCTAACATACTCAAAAACGTGGTCCCGACACACACATACGCAAGAAACACAACCAAACACCCATCGACTCTTTCGTAAAGGCATACACAGTGGGGTTCGAAACACACACACAGACACACACACACACACTGTCACACTCACAACACAGCACTCACACTGGGTCTCCAGCAGAGCCATCAACACTTGGAACTGACCTAACATATTCACAAACGTGGTCCCGAAACACACATACAGAAGAAACACACACAAACACCCATCGACTTTTTCTTACAGGCATACAAATGGTTTCCCGCAACACACACACACACACACACACAATGTCACCCTCACAACACAGCACTCACACTGGATCTCCAGCAGAGCCATGAACACTTGGAACTGCCCTGACACACTCACATACGTGCTCCCGAAACACAGATACACAAGAAACACACACAAACACCCATCGACATTTCCTTACAGGCAGACACAGTGGGGTTCCCCCAAACACACACACACACACTGTCACACTCACAACACAGCACTCACACTGTTCCTTGCAGAGCCATCACCACTTGGAACTGCCCTGACATACCCAAATACGTTGTCCGGAGACACACATACACAAGAAACACACAGAAACACCCATCGACTTTTTCTTACAGGCATACAAAATGGTTTCCCGCAAACACACACACACACACACACACATACACTATCACACTCACAACACAGCACTCACACTGGGTCTCCCGTAGAACCCTCAACACTTGAAACTGCCCTAACATACTCTCAAACGTGGCCCGACACACACATATACAAGTAACACACAAACACCCATCGACTTTTTCTTACACTCATACACAATGGTTTCCCTGAAACACACACACAGACACACACACACAAACTGTCACACTCACAACACAGCACTCACATTGGGTCTCCGGCATAACCATCAACACTTCGAACTGCCCTAACATACTCAAAAACGTGGTCCCGACACACACATACGCAAGAAACACAACCAAACACCCATCGACTTTTTCGTAAAGGCATACACAGTGGGGTTCGAAACACACACACAGACACACACACACACTGTCACACTCACAACACAGCACTCACACTGGGTCGCCAGCAGAGCCATCGACACTTGGAACTGACCTAACATATTCACAAACGTTGTCCCGAAACACACATACAGAAGAAACACACACAAACACCCATCGACTTTTTCTTACAGGCATACAAATGGTTTCCCGCAAACACACACACACACACACACACACACACAATGTCACCCTCACAACACAGCACTCACACTGGATCTCCAGCAGAGCCATGAACACTTGGAACTGCACTGACACGCTCACATACGTGCTCCCGAAACACAGATACACAAGAAACACACACAAACACCCATCGACATTTCCTTACAGGCAGACACAGTGGGGTTCCCCCAAACACACACACACACACTGTCACACTCACAACACAGCACTCACACTGTTCCTTGCAGAGCCATCACCACTTGGAACTGCCCTGACATACCCAAAAACGTTGTCCCGAGACACACATACACAAGAAACACACAGAAACACCCATCGACTTTTTCTTACAGGCATACAAAATGGTTTCCCGCAAACACACACACACACACACACACTATCACACTCACAACACAGCACTCACACTGGGTCTCCCGCAGAACCCTCAACACTTGAAACTGCCCTAACATACTCTCAAACGTGGCCCGACACACACATATACAAGTAACACACAAACACCCATCGACTTTTTCTTACAGTCATACACAATGGTTTCCCTGAAACACACACACAGACACACACACACAAACTGTCACACTCACAACACAGCACTCACATTGGGTCTCCGGCATAACCATCAACACTTCGAACTGCCCTAACATACTCAAAAACGTGGTCCCGTCACACACATACACAAGAAACACAACCAAACACCCATCGACTTTTTCGTAAAGGCATACACAGTGGGGTTCGAAACACACACACAGACACACACACACACAGTGTCACACTCACAACACAGCACTCACACTGGGTCTCCAGCAGAGCCATCAACACTTGGAACTGACCTAACATATTCACAAACGTGGTCCCGAAACACACATACAGAAGAAACACACACAAACACCCATCGACTTTTTCTTACAGGCATACAAATGGTTTCCCGCAACACACACACACACACACACACACACACACACAATGTCACCCTCACAACACAGCACTCACACTGGATCTCCAGCAGAGCCATGAACACTTGGAACTGCCCTGACACACTCACATACGTGCTCCCGAAACACAGATACACAAGAAACACACACAAACACCCATCGACATTTCCTTACAGGCAGACACAGTGGGGTTCCCCCAAACACACACACACACACTGTCACACTCACAACACAGCACTCACACTGTTCCTTGCAGAGCCATCACCACTTGGAACTGCCCTGACATACCCAAATACGTTGTCCCGAGACACACATACACAAGAAACACACAGAAACACCCATCGACTTTTTCTTACAGGCATACAAAATGGTTTCCCGCAAACACACACACACACACACACATACACTATCACACTCACAACACAGCACTCACACTGGGTCTCCCGCAGAACCCTCAACACTTGAAACTGCCCTAACATACTCTCAAACGTGGCCCGACACACACATATACAAGTAACACACAAACACCCATCGACTTTTTCTTACAGTCATACACAATGGTTTCCCTGAAACACACACACAGACACACACACACAAACTGTCACACTCACAACACAGCACTCACATTGGGTCTCCGGCATAACCATCAACACTTCGAACTGCCCTAACATACTCAAAAACGTGGTCCCGACACACACATACGCAAGAAACACAACCAAACACCCATCGACTTTTTCGTAAAGGCATACACAGTGGGGTTTCGAAACACACACAGACACACACACACACACTGTCACACTCACAACACAGCACTCACACTGGGTCGCCAGCAGAGCCATCGACACTTGGAACTGACCTAACATATTCACAAACGTTGTCCCGAAACACACATACAGAAGAAACACACACAAACACCCATCGACTTTTTCTTACAGGCATACAAATGGTTTCCCGCAAACACACACACACACACACACACACACACAATGTCACCCTCACAACACAGCACTCACACTGGATCTCCAGCAGAGCCATGAACACTTGGAACTGCACTGACACGCTTACGTACGTGCTCCCGAAACACAGATACACAAGAAACACACACAAACACCCATCGACATTTCCTTACAGGCAGACACAGTGGGGTTCCCCCAAACACACACACACACACTGTCACACTCACAACACAGCACTCACACTGTTCCTTGCAGAGCCATCACCACTTGGAACTGCCCTGACATACCCAAAAACGTTGTCCCGAGACACACATACACAAGAAACACACAGAAACACCCATCGACTTTTTCTTACAGGCATACAAAATGGTTTCCCGCAAACACACACACACACACACACACACTATCACACTCACAACACAGCACTCACACTGGGTCTCCCGCAGAACCCTCAACACTTGAAACTGCCCTAACATACTCTCAAACGTGGCCCGACACACACATATACAAGTAACACACAAACACCCATCGACTTTTTCTTACAGTCATACACAATGGTTTCCCTGAAACACACACACAGACACACACACACAAACTGTCACACTCACAACACAGCACTCACATTGGGTCTCCGGCATAACCATCAACACTTCGAACTGCCCTAACATACTCAAAAACGTGGTCCCGACACACACATACGCAAGAAACACAACCAAACACCCATCGACTTTTTCGTAAAGGCATACACAGTGGGGTTTCGAAACACACACAGACACACACACACACACTGTCACACTCACAACACAGCACTCACACTGGGTCGCCAGCAGAGCCATCGACACTTGGAACTGACCTAACATATTCACAAACGTGGTCCCGAAACACACATACAGAAGAAACACACACAAACACCCATCGACTTTTTCTTACAGGCATACAAATGGTTTCCCGCAAACACACACACACACACACACACACACACAATGTCACCCTCACAACACAGCACTCACACTGGATCTCCAGCAGAGCCATGAACACTTGGAACTGCACTGACACGCTTACGTACGTGCTCCCGAAACACAGATACACAAGAAACACACACAAACACCCATCGACATTTCCTTACAGGCAGACACAGTGGGGTTCCCCCAAACACACACACACACACTGTCACACTCACAACACAGCACTCACACTGTTCCTTGCAGAGCCATCACCACTTGGAACTGCCCTGACATACCCAAAAACGTTGTCCCGAGACACACATACACAAGAAACACACAGAAACACCCATCGACTTTTTCTTACAGGCATACAAAATGGTTTCCCGCAAACACACACACACACACACACACACACTATCACACTCACAACACAGCACTCACACTGGGTCTCCCGCAGAACCCTCAACACTTGAAACTGCCCTAACATACTCTCAAACGTGGCCCGACACACACATATACAAGTAACACACAAACACCCATCGACTTTTTCTTACAGTCATACACAATGGTTTCCCTGAAACACACACACAGACACACACACACAAACTGTCACACTCACAACACAGCACTCACATTGGGTCTCCGGCATAACCATCAACACTTCGAACTGCCCTAACATACTCAAAAACGTGGTCCCGACACACACATACGCAAGAAACACAACCAAACACCCATCGACTTTTTCGTAAAGGCATACACAGTGGGGTTCGAAACACACACACAGACACACACACACACACTGTCACACTCACAACACAGCACTCACACTGGGTCTCCAGCAGAGCCATCAACACTTGGAACTGACCTAACATATTCACAAACGTGGTCCCGAAACACACATACAGAAGAAACACACACAAACACCCATCGACTTTTTCTTACAGGCATACAAATGGTTTCCCGCAACACACACACACACACACACACACACACACACAATGTCACCCTCACAACACAGCACTCACACTGGATCTCCAGCAGAGCCATGAACACTTGGAACTGCCCTGACACACTCACATACGTGCTCCCGAAACACAGATACACAAGAAACACACACAAACACCCATCGACATTTCCTTACAGGCAGACACAGTGGGGTTCCCCCAAACACACACACACACACTGTCACACTCACAACACAGCACTCACACTGTTCCTTGCAGAGCCATCACCACTTGGAACTGCCCTGACATACCCAAATACGTTCTCCCGAGACACACATACACAAGAAACACACAGAAACACCCATCGACTTTTTCTTACAGGCATACAAAATGGTTTCCCGCAAACACACACACACACACACACACACATACACTATCACACTCACAACACAGCACTCACACTGGGTCTCCCGCAGAACCCTCAACACTGGAAACTGCCCTAACATACTCTCAAACGTGGCCCGACACACACATATACAAGTAACACACAAACACCCATCGACTTTTTCTTACAGTCATACACAACGGTTTCCCTGAAACACACACACAGACACACACACACAAACTGTCACACTCACAACACAGCACTCACATTGGGTCTCCGGCATAACCATCAACACTTCGAACTGCCCTAACATACTCAAAAACGTGGTCCCGACACACACATACGCAAGAAACACAACCAAACACCCATCGACTTTTTCGTAAAGGCATACACAGTGGGGTTCGAAACACACACACAGACACACACACACACACTGTCACACTCACAACACAGCACTCACACTGGGTCGCCAGCAGAGCCATCGACACTTGGAACTGACCTAACATATTCACAAACGTTGTCCCGAAACACACATACAGAAGAAACACACACAAACACCCATCGACTTTTTCTTACAGGCATACAAATGGTTTCCCGCAACACACACACACACACACACACACACACACAATGTCACCCTCACAACACAGCACTCACACTGGATCTCCAGCAGAGCCATGAACACTTGGAACTGCCCTGACACACTCACATACGTGCTCCCGAAACACAGATACACAAGAAACACACACAAACACCCATCGACATTTCCTTACAGGCAGACACAGTGGGGTTCCCCCAAACACACACACACACACTGTCACACTCACAACACAGCACTCACACTGTTCCTTGCAGAGCCATCACCACTTGGAACTGCCCTGACATACCCAAATACGTTGTCCGGAGACACACATACACAAGAAACACACAGAAACACCCATCGACTTTTTCTTACAGGCATACAAAATGGTTTCCCGCAAACACACACACACACACACACACACATACACTATCACACTCACAACACAGCACTCACACTGGGTCTCCCGCAGAACCCTCAACACTTGAAACTGCCCTAACATACTCTCAAACGTGGCCCGACACACACATATACAAGTAACACACAAACACCCATCGACTTTTTCTTACAGTCATACACAATGGTTTCCCTGAAACACACACACAGACACACACACACAAACTGTCACACTCACAACACAGCACTCACATTGGGTCTCCGGCATAACCATCGACACTTCGAACTGCCCTAACATACTCAAAAACGTGGTCCCGACACACACATACGCAAGAAACACAACCAAACACCCATCGACTTTTTCGTAAAGGCATACACAGTGGGGTTTCGAAACACACACAGACACACACACACACACTGTCACACTCACAACACAGCACTCACACTGGGTCGCCAGCAGAGCCATCGACACTTGGAACTGACCTAACATATTCACAAACGTTGTCCCGAAACACACATACAGAAGAAACACACACAAACACCCATCGACTTTTTCTTACAGGCATACAAATGGTTTCCCGCAAACACACACACACACACACACACACACACACAATGTCACCCTCACAACACAGCACTCACACTGGATCTCCAGCAGAGCCATGAACACTTGGAACTGCACTGACACGCTTACGTACGTGCTCCCGAAACACAGATACACAAGAAACACACACAAACACCCATCGACATTTCCTTACAGGCAGACACAGTGGGGTTCCCCCAAACACACACACACACACTGTCACACTCACAACACAGCACTCACACTGTTCCTTGCAGAGCCATCACCACTTGGAACTGCCCTGACATACCCAAAAACGTTGTCCCGAGACACACATACACAAGAAACACACAGAAACACCCATCGACTTTTTCTTACAGGCATACAAAATGGTTTCCCGCAAACACACACACACACACACACACACAGACTATCACACTCACAACACAGCACTCACACTGGGTCTCCCGCAGAACCCTCAACACTTGAAACTGCCCTAACATACTCTCAAACGTGGCCCGACACACACATATACAAGTAACACACAAACACCCATCGACTTTTTCTTACAGTCATACACAATGGTTTCCCTGAAACACACACACAGACACACACACACAAACTGTCACACTCACAACACAGCACTCACATTGGGTCTCCGGCATAACCATCAACACTTCGAACTGCCCTAACATACTCAAAAACGTGGTCCCGACACACACATACGCAAGAAACACAACCAAACACCCATCGACTTTTTCGTAAAGACATACACAGTGGGGTTCGAAACACACACACAGACACACACACACACACTGTCACACTCACAACACAGCACTCACACTGGGTCTCCCGCAGAACCCTCAACACTGGAAACTGCCCTAACATACTCTCAAACGTGGCCCGACACACACATATACAAGTAACACAGAAACACCCATCGACTTTTTCTTACAGTCATACACAACGGTTTCCCTGAAACACACACACAGACACACACACACAAACTGTCACACTCACAACACAGCACTCACATTGGGTCTCCGGCATAACCATCAACACTTCGAACTGCCCTAACATACTCAAAAACGTGGTCCCGACACACACATACGCAAGAAACACAACCAAACACCCATCGACTTTTTCGTAAAGGCATACACAGTGGGGTTCGAAACACACACACAGACACACACACACACACTGTCACACTCACAACACAGCACTCACACTGGGTCGCCAGCAGAGCCATCGACACTTGGAACTGACCTAACATATTCACAAACGTGGTCCCGAAACACACATACAGAAGAAACACACACAAACACCCATCGACTTTTTCTTACAGGCATACAAATGGTTTCCCGCAACACACACACACACACACACAGACACACAATGTCACCCTCACAACACAGCACTCACACTGGATCTCCAGCAGAGCCATGAACACTTGGAACTGCCCTGACACACTCACATACGTGCTCCCGAAACACAGATACACAAGAAACACACACAAACACCCATCGACATTTCCTTACTGGCAGACACAGTGGGGTTCCCCCAAACACACACACACACACTGTCACACTCACAACACAGCACTCACACTGTTCCTTGCAGAGCCATCACCACTTGGAACTGCCCTGACATACCCAAATACGTTGTCCGGAGACACACATACACAAGAAACACACAGAAACACCCATCGACTTTTTCTTACAGGCATACAAAATGGTTTCCCGCAAACACACACACACACACACACACACACATACACTATCACACTCACAACACAGCACTCACACTGGGTCTCCCGCAGAACCCTCAACACTTGAAACTGCCCTAACATACTCTCAAACGTGGCCCGACACACACATATACAAGTAACACACAAACACCCATCGACTTTTTCTTAGAGAAATACACAATGGTTTCCCTGAAACACACACACAGACACACACACACAAACTGTCACACTCACAACACAGCACTCACATTGGGTCTCCGGCATAACCATCAACACTTCGAACTGCCCTAACATACTCAAAAACGTGGTCCCGACACACACATACGCAAGAAACACAACCAAACACCCATCGACTTTTTCGTAAAGGCATACACAGTGGGGTTTCGAAACACACACAGACACACACACACACTGTCACACTCACAACACAGCACTCACACTGGGTCTCCAGCAGAGCCATCGACACTTGGAACTGACCTAACATATTCACAAACGTTGTCCCGAAACACACATACAGAAGAAACACACACAAACACCCATCGACTTTTTCTTACAGGCATACAAATGGTTTCCCGCAAACACACACACACACACACACACACACAATGTCACCCTCACAACACAGCACTCACACTGGATCTCCAGCAGAGCCATGAACACTTGGAACTGCACTGACACGCTCACATACGTGCTCCCGAAACACAGATACACAAGAAACACACACAAACACCCATCGACATTTCCTTACAGGCAGACACAGTGGGGTTCCCCCAAACACACACACACACACTGTCACACTCACAACACAGCACTCACACTGTTCCTTGCAGAGCCATCACCACTTGGAACTGCCCTGACATACCCAAAAACGTTGTCCCGAGACACACATACACAAGAAACACACAGAAACACCCATCGACTTTTTCTTACAGGCATCCAAAATGGTTTCCCGCACACACACACACACACACACACACACTATCACACTCACAACACAGCACTCACACTGGGTCTCCCGCAGAACCCTCAACACTTGAAACTGCCCTAACATACTCTCAAACGTGGCCCGACACACACATATACAAGTAACACACAAACACCCATCGACTTTTTCTTACAGTCATACACAATGGTTTCCCTGAAACACACACACAGACACACACACACAAACTGTCACACTCACAACACAGCACTCACATTGGGTCTCCGGCATAACCATCAACACTTCGAACTGCCCTAACATACTCAAAAACGTGGTCCCGACACACACATACGCAAGAAACACAACCAAACACCCATCGACTTTTTCGTAAAGGCATACACAGTGGGGTTCGAAACACACACACAGACACACACACACACAGTGTCACACTCACAACACAGCACTCACACTGGGTCTCCAGCAGAGCCATCAACACTTGGAACTGACCTAACATATTCACAAACGTGGTCCCGAAACACACATACAGAAGAAACACACACAAACACCCATCGACTTTTTCTTACAGGCATACAAATGGTTTCCCGCAACACACACACACACACACACACACACACACACAATGTCACCCTCACAACACAGCACTCACACTGGATCTCCAGCAGAGCCATGAACACTTGGAACTGCCCTGACACACTCACATACGTGCTCCCGAAACACAGATACACAAGAAACACACACAAACACCCATCGACATTTCCTTACAGGCAGACACAGTGGGGTTCCCCCAAACACACACACACACACTGTCACACTCACAACACAGCACTCACACTGTTCCTTGCAGAGCCATCACCACTTGGAACTGCCCTGACATACCCAAATACGTTGTCCCGAGACACACATACACAAGAAACACACAGAAACACCCATCGACTTTTTCTTACAGGCATACAAAATGGTTTCCCGCAAACACACACACACACACACACATACACTATCACACTCACAACACAGCACTCACACTGGGTCTCCCGCAGAACCCTCAACACTTGAAACTGCCCTAACATACTCTCAAACGTGGCCCGACACACACATATACAAGTAACACACAAACACCCATCGACTTTTTCTTACAGTCATACACAATGGTTTCCCTGAAACACACACACAGACACACACACACAAACTGTCACACTCACAACACAGCACTCACATTGGGTCTCCGGCATAACCATCAACACTTCGAACTGCCCTAACATACTCAAAAACGTGGTCCCGACACACACATACGCAAGAAACACAACCAAACACCCATCGACTTTTTCGTAAAGGCATACACAGTGGGGTTCGAAACACACACACAGACACACACACACACTGTCACACTCACAACACAGCACTCACACTGGGTCTCCAGCAGAGCCATCAACACTTGGAACTGACCTAACATATTCACAAACGTGGTCCCGAAACACACATACAGAAGAAACACACACAAACACCCATCGACTTTTTCTTACAGGCATACAAATGGTTTCCCGCAACACACACACACACACACACACACACACACAATGTCACCCTCACAACACAGCACTCACACTGGATCTCCAGCAGAGCCATGAACACTTGGAACTGCCCTGACACACTCACATACGTGCTCCCGAAACACAGATACACAAGAAACACACACAAACACCCATCGACATTTCCTTACTGGCAGACACAGTGGGGTTCCCCCAAACACACACACACACACTGTCACACTCACAACACAGCACTCACACTGTTCCTTGCAGAGCCATCACCACTTGGAACTGCCCTGACATACCCAAATACGTTGTCCCGAGACACACATACACAAGAAACACACAGAAACACCCATCGACTTTTTCTTACAGGCATACAAAATGGTTTCCCGCAAACACACACACACACACACACACATACACTATCACACTCACAACACAGCACTCACACTGGGTCTCCCGCAGAACCCTCAACACTTGAAACTGCCCTAACATACTCTCAAACGTGGCCCGACACACACATATACAAGTAACACACAAACACCCATCGACTTTTTCTTACAGTCATACACAATGGTTTCCCTGAAACACACACACAGACACACACACACAAACTGTCACACTCACAACACAGCACTCACATTGGGTCTCCGGCATAACCATCAACACTTCGAACTGCCCTAACATACTCAAAAACGTGGTCCCGACACACACATACGCAAGAAACACAACCAAACACCCATCGACTTTTTCGTAAAGGCATACACAGTGGGGTTTCGAAACACACACAGACACACACACACACACTGTCACACTCACAACACAGCACTCACACTGGGTCGCCAGCAGAGCCATCGACACTTGGAACTGACCTAACATATTCACAAACGTTGTCCCGAAACACACATACAGAAGAAACACACACAAACACCCATCGACTTTTTCTTACAGGCATACAAATGGTTTCCCGCAAACACACACACACACACACACACACACAATGTCACCCTCACAACACAGCACTCACACTGGATCTCCAGCAGAGCCATGAACACTTGGAACTGCACTGACACGCTTACGTACGTGCTCCCGAAACACAGATACACAAGAAACACACACAAACACCCATCGACATTTCCTTACAGGCAGACACAGTGGGGTTCCCCCAAACACACACACACACACTGTCACACTCACAACACAGCACTCACACTGTTCCTTGCAGAGCCATCACCACTTGGAACTGCCCTGACATACCCAAAAACGTTGTCCCGAGACACACATACACAAGAAACACACAGAAACACCCATCGACTTTTTCTTACAGGCATCCAAAATGGTTTCCCGCACACACACACACACACACACACACACTATCACACTCACAACACAGCACTCACACTGGGTCTCCCGCAGAACCCTCAACACTTGAAACTGCCCTAACATACTCTCAAACGTGGCCCGACACACACATATACAAGTAACACACAAACACCCATCGACTTTTTCTTACAGTCATACACAATGGTTTCCCTGAAACACACACACAGACACACACACACAAACTGTCACACTCACAACACAGCACTCACATTGGGTCTCCGGCATAACCATCAACACTTCGAACTGCCCTAACATACTCAAAAACGTGGTCCCGACACACACATACGCAAGAAACACAACCAAACACCCATCGACTTTTTCGTAAAGGCATACACAGTGGGGTTCGAAACACACACACAGACACACACACACACAGTGTCACACTCACAACACAGCACTCACACTGGGTCTCCAGCAGAGCCATCAACACTTGGAACTGACCTAACATATTCACAAACGTGGTCCCGAAACACACATACAGAAGAAACACACACAAACACCCATCGACTTTTTCTTACAGGCATACAAATGGTTTCCCGCAACACACACACACACACACACACACACAATGTCACCCTCACAACACAGCACTCACACTGGATCTCCAGCAGAGCCATGAACACTTGGAACTGCCCTGACACACTCACATACGTGCTCCCGAAACACAGATACACAAGAAACACACACAAACACCCATCGACATTTCCTTACAGGCAGACACAGTGGGGTTCCCCCAAACACACACACACACACTGTCACACTCACAACACAGCACTCACACTGTTCCTTGCAGAGCCATCACCACTTGGAACTGCCCTGACATACCCAAATACGTTGTCCCGAGACACACATACACAAGAAACACACAGAAACACCCATCGACTTTTTCTTACAGGCATACAAAATGGTTTCCCGCAAACACACACACACACACACACATACACTATCACACTCACAACACAGCACTCACACTGGGTCTCCCGCAGAACCCTCAACACTTGAAACTGCCCTAACATACTCTCAAACGTGGCCCGACACACACATATACAAGTAACACACAAACACCCATCGACTTTTTCTTACAGTCATACACAATGGTTTCCCTGAAACACACACACAGACACACACACACAAACTGTCACACTCACAACACAGCACTCACATTGGGTCTCCGGCATAACCATCCACACTTCGAACTGCCCTAACATACTCAAAAACGTGGTCCCGACACACACATACGCAAGAAACACAACCAAACACCCATCGACTTTTTCGTAAAGGCATACACAGTGGGGTTCGAAACACACACACAGACACACACACACACACTGTCACACTCACAACACAGCACTCACACTGGGTCGCCAGCAGAGCCATCGACACTTGGAACTGACCTAACATATTCACAAACGTGGTCCCGAAACACACATACAGAAGAAACACACACAAACACCCATCGACTTTTTCTTACAGGCATACAAATGGTTTCCCGCAACACACACACACACACACACACACACACACACAATGTCACCCTCACAACACAGCAGTCACACTGGATCTCCAGCAGAGCCATGAACACTTGGAACTGCCCTGACACACTCACATACGTGCTCCCGAAACACAGATACACAAGAAACACACACAAACACCCATCGACATTTCCTTACAGGCAGACACAGTGGGGTTCCCCCAAACACACACACACACACTGTCACACTCACAACACAGCACTCACACTGTTCCTTGCAGAGCCATCACCACTTGGAACTGCCCTGACATACCCAAATACGTTGTCCGGAGACACACATACACAAGAAACACACAGAAACACCCATCGACTTTTTCTTACAGGCATACAAAATGGTTTCCCGCAAACACACACACACACACACACACATACACTATCACACTCACAACACAGCACTCACACTGGGTCTCCCGTAGAACCCTCAACACTTGAAACTGCCCTAACATACTCTCAAACGTGGCCTGACACACACATATACAAGTAACACACAAACACCCATCGACTTTTTCTTACAGTCATACACAATGGTTTCCCTGAAACACACACACAGACACACACACACAAACTGTCACACTCACAACACAGCACTCACATTGGGTCTCCGGCATAACCATCAACACTTCGAACTGCCCTAACATACTCAAAAACGTGGTCCCGACACACACATACGCAAGAAACACAACCAAACACCCATCGACTTTTTCGTAAAGGCATACACAGTGGGGTTCGAAACACACACACAGACACACACACACACACTGTCACACTCACAACACAGCACTCACACTGGGTCGCCAGCAGAGCCATCGACACTTGGAACTGACCTAACATATTCACAAACGTTGTCCCGAAACACACATACAGAAGAAACACACACAAACACCCATCGACTTTTTCTTACAGGCATACAAATGGTTTCCCGCAAACACACACACACACACACACACACACAATGTCACCCTCACAACACAGCACTCACACTGGATCTCCAGCAGAGCCATGAACACTTGGAACTGCACTGACACGCTCACATACGTGCTCCCGAAACACAGATACACAAGAAACACACACAAACACCCATCGACATTTCCTTACAGGCAGACACAGTGGGGTTCCCCCAAACACACACACACACACTGTCACACTCACAACACAGCACTCACACTGTTCCTTGCAGAGCCATCACCACTTGGAACTGCCCTGACATACCCAAAAACGTTGTCCCGAGACACACATACACAAGAAACACACAGAAACACCCATCGACTTTTTCTTACAGGCATACAAAATGGTTTCCCGCAAACACACACACACACACACACACACACACTATCACACTCACAACACAGCACTCACACTGGGTCTCCCGCAGAACCCTCAACACTTGAAACTGCCCTAACATACTCTCAAACGTGGCCCGACACACACATATACAAGTAACACACAAACACCCATCGACTTTTTCTTACAGTCATACACAATGGTTTCCCTGAAACACACACACAGACACACACACACAAACTGTCACACTCACAACACAGCACTCACATTGGGTCTCCGGCATAACCATCAACACTTCGAACTGCCCTAACATACTCAAAAACGTGGTCCCGACACACACATACGCAAGAAACACAACCAAACACCCATCGACTCTTTCGTAAAGGCATACACAGTGGGGTTCGAAACACACACACAGACACACACACACACACTGTCACACTCACAACACAGCACTCACACTGGGTCTCCAGCAGAGCCATCAACACTTGGAACTGACCTAACATATTCACAAACGTGGTCCCGAAACACACATACAGAAGAAACACACACAAACACCCATCGACTTTTTCTTACAGGCATACAAATGGTTTCCCGCAACACACACACACACACACACACACAATGTCACCCTCACAACACAGCACTCACACTGGATCTCCAGCAGAGCCATGAACACTTGGAACTGCCCTGACACACTCACATACGTGCTCCCGAAACACAGATACACAAGAAACACACACAAACACCCATCGACATTTCCTTACAGGCAGACACAGTGGGGTTCCCCCAAACACACACACACACACTGTCACACTCACAACACAGCACTCACACTGTTCCTTGCAGAGCCATCACCACTTGGAACTGCCCTGACATACCCAAATACGTTGTCCCGAGACACACATACACAAGAAACACACAGAAACACCCATCGACTTTTTCTTACAGGCATACAAAATGGTTTCCCGCAAACACACACACACACACACACATACACTATCACACTCACAACACAGCACTCACACTGGGTCTCCCGCAGAACCCTCAACACTTGAAACTGCCCTAACATACTCTCAAACGTGGCCCGACACACACATATACAAGTAACACACAAACACCCATCGACTTTTTCTTACAGTCATACACAATGGTTTCCCTGAAACACACACACAGACACACACACACAAACTGTCACACTCACAACACAGCACTCACATTGGGTCTCCGGCATAACCATCAACACTTCGAACTGCCCTAACATACTCAAAAACGTGGTCCCGACACACACATACGCAAGAAACACAACCAAACACCCATCGACTTTTTCGTAAAGGCATACACAGTGGGGTTCGAAACACACACACAGACACACACACACACTGTCACACTCACAACACAGCACTCACACTGGGTCGCCAGCAGAGCCATCGACACTTGGAACTGACCTAACATATTCACAAACGTGGTCCCGAAACACACATACAGAAGAAACACACACAAACACCCATCGACTTTTTCTTACAGGCATACAAAAGGTTTCCCGCAACACACACACACACACACACACACACACACAATGTCACCCTCACAACACAGCACTCACACTGGATCTCCAGCAGAGCCATGAACACTTGGAACTGCCCTGACACACTCACATACGTGCTCCCGAAACACAGATACACAAGAAACACACACAAACACCCATCGACATTTCCTTACTGGCAGACACAGTGGGGTTCCCCCAAACACACACACACACACTGTCACACTCACAACACAGCACTCACACTGTTCCTTGCAGAGCCATCACCACTTGGAACTGCCCTGACATACCCAAATACGTTGTCCGGAGACACACATACACAAGAAACACACAGAAACACCCATCGACTTTTTCTTACAGGCATACAAAATGGTTTCCCGCAAACACACACACACACACACACACACACATACACTATCACACTCACAACACAGCACTCACACTGGGTCTCCCGCAGAACCCTCAACACTTGAAACTGCCCTAACATACTCTCAAACGTGGCCCGACACACACATATACAAGTAACACACAAACACCCATCGACTTTTTCTTACAGTCATACACAATGGTTTCCCTGAAACACACACACAGACACACACACACAAACTGTCACACTCACAACACAGCACTCACATTGGGTCTCCGGCATAACCATCAACACTTCGAACTGCCCTAACATACTCAAAAACGTGGTCCCGACACACACATACGCAAGAAACACAACCAAACACCCATCGACTTTTTCGTAAAGGCATACACAGTGGGGTTTCGAAACACACACAGACACACACACACACTGTCACACTCACAACACAGCACTCACACTGGGTCTCCAGCAGAGCCATCGACACTTGGAACTGACCTAACATATTCACAAACGTTGTCCCGAAACACACATACAGAAGAAACACACACAAACACCCATCGACTTTTTCTTACAGGCATACAAATGGTTTCCCGCAAACACACACACACACACACACACACACACACAATGTCACCCTCACAACACAGCACTCACACTGGATCTCCAGCAGAGCCATGAACACTTGGAACTGCACTGACACGCTCACATACGTGCTCCCGAAACACAGATACACAAGAAACACACACAAACACCCATCGACATTTCCTTACAGGCAGACACAGTGGGGTTCCCCCAAACACACACACACACACTGTCACACCCACAACACAGCACTCACACTGTTCCTTGCAGAGCCATCACCACTTGGAACTGCCCTGACATACCCAAAAACGTTGTCCCGAGACAAACATACACAAGAAACACACAGAAACACCCATCGACTTTTTCTTACAGGCATACAAAATGGTTTCCCGCAAACACACACACACACACACACACACACACTATCACACTCACAACACAGCACTCACACTGGGTCTCCCGCAGAACCCTCAACACTTGAAACTGCCCTAACATACTCTCAAACGTGGCCCGACACACACATATACAAGTAACACACAAACACCCATCGACTTTTTCTTACAGTCATACACAATGGTTTCCCTGAAACACACACACAGACACACACACACAAACTGTCACACTCACAACACAGCACTCACATTGGGTCTCCGGCATAACCATCAACACTTCGAACTGCCCTAACATACTCAAAAACGTGGTCCCGACACACACATACGCAAGAAACACAACCAAACACCCATCGACTTTTTCGTAAAGGCATACACAGTGGGGTTCGAAACACACACACAGACACACACACACACACTGTCACACTCACAACACAGCACTCACACTGGGTCGCCAGCAGAGCCATCAACACTTGGAACTGACCTAACATATTCACAAACGTGGTCCCGAAACACACATACAGAAGAAACACACACAAACACCCATCGACTTTTTCTTACAGGCATACAAATGGTTTCCCGCAACACACACACACACACACACACACACACACAATGTCACCCTCACAACACAGCACTCACACTGGATCTCCAGCAGAGCCATGAACACTTGGAACTGCCCTGACACACTCACATACGTGCTCCCGAAACACAGATACACAAGAAACACACACAAACACCCATCGACATTTCCTTACAGGCAGACACAGTGGGGTTCCCCCAAACACACACACACACACTGTCACACTCACAACACAGCACTCACACTGTTCCTTGCAGAGCCATCACCACTTGGAACTGCCCTGACATACCCAAATACGTTGTCCCGAGACACACATACACAAGAAACACACAGAAACACCCATCGACTTTTTCTTACAGGCATACAAAATGGTTTCCCGCAAACACACACACACACACACACATACACTATCACACTCACAACACAGCACTCACACTGGGTCTCCCGCAGAACCCTCAACACTGGAAACTGCCCTAACATACTCTCAAACGTGGCCCGACACACACATATACAAGTAACACACAAACACCCATCGACTTTTTCTTACAGTCATACACAATGGTTTCCCTGAAACACACACACAGACACACACACACACACTGTCACACTCACAACACAGCACTCACACTGGGTCGCCAGCAGAGCCATCGACACTTGGAACTGACCTAACATATTCACAAACGTGGTCCCGAAACACACATACAGAAGAAACACACACAAACACCCATCCACTTTTTCTTACAGGCATACAAATGGTTTCCCGCAACACACACACACACACACACACACACACACACAATGTCACCCTCACAACACAGCACTCACACTGGATCTCCAGCAGAGCCATGAACACTTGGAACTGCCCTGACACACTCACATACGTGCTCCCGAAACACAGATACACAAGAAACACACACAAACACCCATCGACATTTCCTTACAGGCAGACACAGTGGGGTTCCCCCAAACACACACACACACACTGTCACACTCAAAACACAGCACTCACACTGTTCCTTGCAGAGCCATCACCATTTGGAACTGCCCTGACATACCCAAAAACGTTGTCCCGAGACACACATACACAAGAAACACACAGAAACACCCATCGACTTTTTCTTACAGGCATACAAAATGGTTTCCCGCAAACACACACACACACACACACACACACTATCACACTCACAACACAGCACTCACACTGGGTCTCCCGCAGAACCCTCAACACTTGAAACTGCCCTAACATACTCTCAAACGTGGCCCGACACACACATATACAAGTAACACACAAACACCCATCGACTTTTTCTTACAGTCATACACAATGGTTTCCCTGAAACACACACACAGACACACACACACAAACTGTCACACTCACAACACAGCACTCACATTGGGTCTCCGGCATAACCATCAACACTTTGAACTGCCCTAACATACTCAAAAACGTGGTCCCGACACACACATACGCAAGAAACACAACCAAACACCCATCGACTTTTTCGTAAAGGCATACACAGTGGGGTTCGAAACACACACACAGACACACACACACACACTGTCACACTCACAACACAGCACTCACACTGGGTCGCCAGCAGAGCCATCGACACTTGGAACTGACCTAACATATTCACAAACGTGGTCCCGAAACACACATACAGAAGAAACACACACAAACACCCATCGACTTTTTCTTACAGGCATACAAATGGTTTCCCGCAACACACACACACACACACACACACACACACAATGTCACCCTCACAACACAGCACTCACACTGGATCTCCAGCAGAGCCATGAACACTTGGAACTGCCCTGACACACTCACATACGTGCTCCCGAAACACAGATACACAAGAAACACACACAAACACCCATCGACATTTCCTTACTGGCAGACACAGTGGGGTTCCCCCAAACACACACACACACACTGTCACACTCACAACACAGCACTCACACTGTTCCTTGCAGAGCCATCACCACTTGGAACTGCCCTGACATACCCAAATACGTTGTCCGGAGACACACATACACAAGAAACACACAGAAACACCCATCGACTTTTTCTTACAGGCATACAAAATGGTTTCCCGCAAACACACACACACACACACACACACACATACACTATCACACTCACAACACAGCACTCACACTGGGTCTCCCGCAGAACCCTCAACACTTGAAACTGCCCTAACATACTCTCAAACGTGGCCCGACACACACATATACAAGTAACACACAAACACCCATCGACTTTTTCTTACAGTCATACACAATGGTTTCCCTGAAACACACACACAGACACACACACACAAACTGTCACACTCACAACACAGCACTCACATTGGGTCTCCGGCATAACCATCAACACTTCGAACTGCCCTAACATACTCAAAAACGTGGTCCCGACACACACATACGCAAGAAACACAACCAAACACCCATCGACTTTTTCGTAAAGGCATACACAGTGGGGTTTCGAAACACACACAGACACACACACACACTGTCACACTCACAACACAGCACTCACACTGGGTCTCCAGCAGAGCCATCGACACTTGGAACTGACCTAACATATTCACAAACGTTGTCCCGAAACACACATACAGAAGAAACACACACAAACACCCATCGACTTTTTCTTACAGGCATACAAATGGTTTCCCGCAAACACACACACACACACACACACACACACAATGTCACCCTCACAACACAGCACTCACACTGGATCTCCAGCAGAGCCATGAACACTTGGAACTGCACTGACACGCTCACATACGTGCTCCCGAAACACAGATACACAAGAAACACACACAAACACCCATCGACATTTCCTTACAGGCAGACACAGTGGGGTTCCCCCAAACACACACACACACACTGTCACACCCACAACACAGCACTCACACTGTTCCTTGCAGAGCCATCACCACTTGGAACTGCCCTGACATACCCAAAAACGTTGTCCCGAGACACACATACACAAGAAACACACAGAAACACCCATCGACTTTTTCTTACAGGCATACAAAATGGTTTCCCGCAAACACACACACACACACACACACACACACTATCACACTCACAACACAGCACTCACACTGGGTCTCCCGCAGAACCCTCAACACTTGAAACTGCCCTAACATACTCTCAAACGTGGCCCGACACACACATATACAAGTAACACACAAACACCCATCGACTTTTTCTTACAGTCATACGCAATGGTTTCCCTGAAACACACACACAGACACACACACACAAACTGTCACACTCACAACACAGCACTCACATTGGGTCTCCGGCATAACCATCAACACTTCGAACTGCCCTAACATACTCAAAAACGTGGTCCCGACACACACATACGCAAGAAACACAACCAAACACCCATCGACTTTTTCGTAAAGGCATACACAGTGGGGTTCGAAACACACACACAGACACACACACACACACTGTCACACTCACAACACAGCACTCACACTGGGTCGCCAGCAGAGCCATCAACACTTGGAACTGACCTAACATATTCACAAACGTGGTCCCGAAACACACACACAGAAGAAACACACACAAACACCCATCGACTTTTTCTTACAGGCATACAAATGGTTTCCCGCAACACACACACACACACACACACACACACACACAATGTCACCCTCACAACACAGCACTCACACTGGATCTCCAGCAGAGCCATGAACACTTGGAACTGCCCTGACACACTCACATACGTGCTCCCGAAACACAGATACACAAGAAACACACACAAACACCCATCGACATTTCCTTACAGGCAGACACAGTGGGGTTCCCCCAAACACACACAAACACACTGTCACACTCACAACACAGCACTCACACTGTTCCTTGCAGAGCCATCACCACTTGGAACTGCCCTGACATACCCAAATACGTTGTCCCGAGACACACATACACAAGAAACACACAGAAACACCCATCGACTTTTTCTTACAGGCATACAAAATGGTTTCCCGCAAACACACACACACACACACACATACACTATCACACTCACAACACAGCACTCACACTGGGTCTCCCGCAGAACCCTCAACACTTGAAACTGCCCTAACATACTCTCAAACGTGGCCCGACACACACATATACAAGTAACACACAAACACCCATCGACTTTTTCTTACAGTCATACACAATGGTTTCCCTGAAACACACACACAGACACACACACACAAACTGTCACACTCACAACACAGCACTCACATTGGGTCTCCGGCATAACCATCAACACTTCGAACTGCCCTAACATACTCAACAACGTGGTCCCGACACACACATACGCAAGAAACACAACCAAACACCCATCGACTTTTTCGTAAAGGCATACACAGTGGGGTTCGAAACACACACACAGACACACACACACACACTGTCACACTCACAACACAGCACTCACACTGGGTCGCCAGCAGAGCCATCGACACTTGGAACTGACCTAACATATTCACAAACGTGGTCCCGAAACACACATACAGAAGAAACACACACAAACACCCATCGACTTTTTCTTACAGGCATACAAATGGTTTCCCGCAACACACACACACACACACACACACACACACACACACAATGTCACCCTCACAACACAGCACTCACACTGGATCTCCAGCAGAGCCATGAACACTTGGAACTGCCCTGACACACTCACATACGTGCTCCCGAAACACAGATACACAAGAAACACACACAAACACCCATCGACATTTCCTTACAGGCAGACACAGTGGGGTTCCCCCAAACACACACACACACACTGTCACACTCAAAACACAGCACTCACACTGTTCCTTGCAGAGCCATCACCATTTGGAACTGCCCTGACATACCCAAAAACGTTGTCCCGAGACACACATACACAAGAAACACACAGAAACACCCATCGACTTTTTCTTACAGGCATACAAAATGGTTTCCCGCAAACACACACACACACACACACACACTATCACACTCACAACACAGCACTCACACTGGGTCTCCCGCAGAACCCTCAACACTTGAAACTGCCCTAACATACTCTCAAACGTGGCCCGACACACACATATACAAGTAACACACAAACACCCATCGACTTTTTCTTACAGTCATACACAATGGTTTCCCTGAAACACACACACAGACACACACACACAAACTGTCACACTCACAACACAGCACTCACATTGGGTCTCCGGCATAACCATCAACACTTCGAACTGCCCTAACATACTCAAAAACGTGGTCCCGACACACACATACGCAAGAAACACAACCAAACACCCATCGACTTTTTCGTAAAGGCATACACAGTGGGGTTCGAAACACACACACAGACACACACACACACACTGTCACACTCACAACACAGCACTCACACTGGGTCGCCAGCAGAGCCATCGACACTTGGAACTGACCTAACATATTCACAAACGTGGTCCCGAAACACACATACAGAAGAAACACACACAAACACCCATCGACTTTTTCTTACAGGCATACAAATGGTTTCCCGCAACACACACACACACACACACACACACAATGTCACCCTCACAACACAGCACTCACACTGGATCTCCAGCAGAGCCATGAACACTTGGAACTGCCCTGACACACTCACATACGTGCTCCCGAAACACAGATACACAAGAAACACACACAAACACCCATCGACATTTCCTTACTGGCAGACACAGTGGGGTTCCCCCAAACACACACACACACACTGTCACACTCACAACACAGCACTCACACTGTTCCTTGCAGAGCCATCACCACTTGGAACTGCCCTGACATACCCAAATACGTTGTCCCGAGACACACATACACAAGAAACACACAGAAACACCCATCGACTTTTTCTTACAGGCATACAAAATGGTTTCCCGCAAACACACACACACACACACACACACATACACTATCACACTCACAACACAGCACTCACACTGGGTCTCCCGCAGAACCCTCAACACTTGAAACTGCCCTAACATACTCTCAAACGTGGCCCGACACACACATATACAAGTAACACACAAACACCCATCGACTTTTTCTTACAGTCATACACAATGGTTTCCCTGAAACACACACACAGACACACACACACAAACTGTCACACTCACAACACAGCACTCACATTGGGTCTCCGGCATAACCATCAACACTTCGAACTGCCCTAACATACTCAAAAACGTGGTCCCGACACACACATACGCAAGAAACACAACCAAACACCCATCGACTTTTTCGTAAAGGCATACACAGTGGGGTTTCGAAACACACACAGACACACACACACACACTGTCACACTCACAACACAGCACTCACACTGGGTCGCCAGCAGAGCCATCGACACTTGGAACTGACCTAACATATTCACAAACGTTGTCCCGAAACACACATACAGAAGAAACACACACAAACACCCATCGACTTTTTCTTACAGGCATACAAATGGTTTCCCGCAAACACACACACACACACACACACACACACACACAATGTCACCCTCACAACACAGCACTCACACTGGATCTCCAGCAGAGCCATGAACACTTGGAACTGCACTGACACGCTTACGTACGTGCTCCCGAAACACAGATACACAAGAAACACACACAAACACCCATCGACATTTCCTTACAGGCAGACACAGTGGGGTTCCCCCAAACACACACACACACACTGTCACACTCACAACACAGCACTCACACTGTTCCTTGCAGAGCCATCACCACTTGGAACTGCCCTGACATACCCAAAAACGTTGTCCCGAGACACACATACACAAGAAACACACAGAAACACCCATCGACTTTTTCTTACAGGCATACAAAATGGTTTCCCGCAAACACACACACACACACACACACTATCACACTTACAACACAGCACTCACACTGGGTCTCCCGCAGAACCCTCAACACTTGAAACTGCCCTAACATACTCTCAAACGTGGCCCGACACACACATATACAAGTAACACACAAACACCCATCGACTTTTTCTTACAGTCATACACAATGGTTTCCCTGAAACACACACACAGACACACACACACAAACTGTCACACTCACAACACAGCACTCACATTGGGTCTCCGGCATAACCATCAACACTTCGAACTGCCCTAACATACTCAAAAACGTGGTCCCGACACACACATACACAAGAAACACAACCAAAGACCCATCGACTTTTTCGTAAAGGCATACACAGTGGGGTTCGAAACACACACACAGACACACACACACACAGTGTCACACTCACAACACAGCACTCACACTGGGTCTCCAGCAGAGCCATCAACACTTGGAACTGACCTAACATATTCACAAACGTGGTCCCGAAACACACATACAGAAGAAACACACACAAACACCCATCGACTTTTTCTTACAGGCATACAAATGGTTTCCCGCAACACACACACACACACACACACACACAATGTCACCCTCACAACACAGCACTCACACTGGATCTCCAGCAGAGCCATGAACACTTGGAACTGCCCTGACACACTCACATACGTGCTCCCGAAACACAGATACACAAGAAACACACACAAACACCCATCGACATTTCCTTACAGGCAGACACAGTGGGGTTCCCCCAAACACACACACACACACTGTCACACTCACAACACAGCACTCACACTGTTCCTTGCAGAGCCATCACCACTTGGAACTGCCCTGACATACCCAAATACGTTGTCCCGAGACACACATACACAAGAAACACACAGAAACACCCATCGACTTTTTCTTACAGGCATACAAAATGGTTTCCCGCAAACACACACACACACACACATACACTATCACACTCACAACACAGCACTCACACTGGGTCTCCCGCAGAACCCTCAACACTTGAAACTGCCCTAACATACTCTCAAACGTGGCCCGACACACACATATACAAGTAACACACAAACACCCATCGACTTTTTCTTACAGTCATACACAATGGTTTCCCTGAAACACACACACAGACACACACACACAAACTGTCACACTCACAACACAGCACTCACATTGGGTCTCCGGCATAACCATCAACACTTCGAACTGCCCTAACATACTCAAAAACGTGGTCCCGACACACACATACGCAAGAAACACAACCAAACACCCATCGACTTTTTCGTTAAGGCATACACAGTGGGGTTCGAAACACACACACAGACACACACACACACACTGTCACACTCACAACACAGCACTCACACTGGGTCGCCAGCAGAGCCATCGACACTTGGAACTGACCTAACATATTCACAAACGTGGTCCCGAAACACACATACAGAAGAAACACACACAAACACCCATCGACTTTTTCTTACAGGCATACAAATGGTTTCCCGCAACACACACACACACACACACACACACACACACAATGTCACCCTCACAACACAGCACTCACACTGGATCTCCAGCAGAGCCATGAACACTTGGAACTGCACTGACACGCTCACATACGTGCTCCCGAAACACAGATACACAAGAAACACACACAAACACCCATCGACATTTCCTTACAGGCAGACACAGTGGGGTTCCCCCAAACACACACACACACACTGTCACACTCACAACACAGCACTCACACTGTTCCTTGCAGAGCCATCACCACTTGGAACTGCCCTGACATACCCAAAAACGTTGTCCCGAGACACACATACACAAGAAACACACAGAAACACCCATCGACTTTTTCTTACAGGCATACAAAATGGTTTCCCGCAAACACACACACACACACACACACTATCACACTCACAACACAGCACTCACACTGGGTCTCCCGCAGAACCCTCAACACTTGAAACTGCCCTAACATACTCTCAAACGTGGCCCGACACACACATATACAAGTAACACACAAACACCCATCGACTTTTTCTTACAGTCATACACAATGGTTTCCCTGAAACACACACACAGACACACACACACAAACTGTCACACTCACAACACAGCACTCACATTGGGTCTCCGGCATAACCATCAACACTTCGAACTGCCCTAACATACTCAACAACGTGGTCCCGACACACACATACGCAAGAAACACAACCAAACACCCATCGACTTTTTCGTAAAGGCATACACAGTGGGGTTCGAAACACACACACAGACACACACACACACTGTCACACTCACAACACAGCACTCACACTGGGTCTCCAGCAGAGCCATCGACACTTGGAACTGACCTAACATATTCACAAACGTGGTCCCGAAACACACATACAGAAGAAACACACACAAACACCCATCGACTTTTTCTTACAGGCATACAAATGGTTTCCCGCAAACACACACACACACACACACACACACACACAATGTCACCCTCACAACACAGCACTCACACTGGATCTCCAGCAGAGCCATGAACACTTGGAACTGCCCTGACACACTCACATACGTGCTCCCGAAACACAGATACACAAGAAACACACACAAACACCCATCGACATTTCCTTACTGGCAGACACAGTGGGGTTCCCCCAAACACACACACACACACTGTCACACTCACAACACAGCACTCACACTGTTCCTTGCAGAGCCATCACCACTTGGAACTGCCCTGACATACCCAAATACGTTGTCCCGAGACACACATACACAAGAAACACACAGAAACACCCATCGACTTTTTCTTACAGGCATACAAAATGGTTTCCCGCAAACACACACACACACACACACACACATACACTATCACACTCACAACACAGCACTCACACTGGGTCTCCCGCAGAACCCTCAACACTTGAAACTGCCCTAACATACTCTCAAACGTGGCCCGACACACACATATACAAGTAACACACAAACACCCATCGACTTTTTCTTACAGTCATACACAATGGTTTCCCTGAAACACACACACAGACACACACACACACACTGTCACACTCACAACACAGCACTCACATTGGGTCTCCGGCATAACCATCAACACTTCGAACTGCCCTAACATACTCAAAAACGTGGTCCCGACACACACATACGCAAGAAACACAACCAAACACCCATCGACTTTTTCGTAAAGGCATACACAGTGGGGTTTAGAAACACACACAGACACACACACACACACTGTCACACTCACAACACAGCACTCACACTGGGTCGCCAGCAGAGCCATCGACACTTGGAACTGACCTAACATATTCACAAACGTGGTCCCGAAACACACATACAGAAGAAACACACACAAACACCCATCGACTTTTTCTTACAGGCATACAAATGGTTTCCCGCAACACACACACACACACACACACACACACACACAATGTCACCCTCACAACACAGCACTCACACTGGATCTCCAGCAGAGCCATGAACACTTGGAACTGCACTGACACGCTCACATACGTGCTCCCGAAACACAGATACACAAGAAACACACACAAACACCCATCGACATTTCCTTACAGGCAGACACAGTGGGGTTCCCCCAAACACACACACACACACTGTCACACTCACAACACAGCACTCACACTGTTCCTTGCAGAGCCATCACCACTTGGAACTGCCCTGACATACCCAAAAACGTTGTCCCGAGACACACATACACAAGAAACACACAGAAACACCCATCGACTTTTTCTTACAGGCATACAAAATGGTTTCCCGCAAACACACACACACACACACACACTATCACACTCACAACACAGCACTCACACTGGGTCTCCCGCAGAACCCTCAACACTTGAAACTGCCCTAACATACTCTCAAACGTGGCCCGACACACACATATACAAGTAACACACAAACACCCATCGACTTTTTCTTACAGTCATACACAATGGTTTCCCTGAAACACACACACAGACACACACACACAAACTGTCACACTCACAACACAGCACTCACATTGGGTCTCCGGCATAACCATCAACACTTCGAACTGCCCTAACATACTCAAAAACGTGGTCCCGACACACACATACACAAGAAACACAACCAAACACCCATCGACTTTTTCGTAAAGGCATACACAGTGGGGTTCGAAACACACACACAGACACACACACACACAGTGTCACACTCACAACACAGCACTCACACTGGGTCTCCAGCAGAGCCATCAACACTTGGAACTGACCTAACATATTCACAAACGTGGTCCCGAAACACACATACAGAAGAAACACACACAAACACCCATCGACTTTTTCTTACAGGCATACAAATGTTTTCCCGCAACACACACACACACACACACACACACAATGTCACCCTCACAACACAGCACTCACACTGGATCTCCAGCAGAGCCATGAACACTTGGAACTGCCCTGACACACTCACATACGTGCTCCCGAAACACAGATACACAAGAAACACACACAAACACCCATCGACATTTCCTTACAGGCAGACACAGTGGGGTTCCCCCAAACACACACACACACACTGTCACACTCACAACACAGCACTCACACTGTTCCTTGCAGAGCCATCACCACTTGGAACTGCCCTGACATACCCAAATACGTTGTCCCGAGACACACATACACAAGAAACACACAGAAACACCCATCGACTTTTTCTTACAGGCATACAAAATGGTTTCCCGCAAACACACACACACACACACACATACACTATCACACTCACAACACAGCACTCACACTGGGTCTCCCGCAGAACCCTCAACACTTGAAACTGCCCTAACATACTCTCAAACGTGGCCCGACACACACATATACAAGTAACACACAAACACCCATCGACTTTTTCTTACAGTCATACACAATGGTTTCCCTGAAACACACACACAGACACACACACACAAACTGTCACACTCACAACACAGCACTCACATTGGGTCTCCGGCATAACCATCAACACTTCGAACTGCCCTAACATACTCAAAAACGTGGTCCCGACACACACATACGCAAGAAACACAACCAAACACCCATCGACTTTTTCGTTAAGGCATACACAGTGGGGTTCGAAACACACACACAGACACACACACACACACTGTCACACTCACAACACAGCACTCACACTGGGTCGCCAGCAGAGCCATCGACACTTGGAACTGACCTAACATATTCACAAACGTGGTCCCGAAACACACATACAGAAGAAACACACACAAACACCCATCGACTTTTTCTTACAGGCATACAAATGGTTTCCCGCAACACACACACACACACACACACACACACACACAATGTCACCCTCACAACACAGCACTCACACTGGATCTCCAGCAGAGCCATGAACACTTGGAACTGCCCTGACACACTCACATACGTGCTCCCGAAACACAGATACACAAGAAACACACACAAACACCCATCGACATTTCCTTACACGCAGACACAGTGGGGTTCCCCCAAACACACACACACACACTGTCACACTCACAACACAGCACTCACACTGTTCCTTGCAGAGCCATCACCACTTGGAACTGCCCTGACATACCCAAATACGTTGTCCGGAGACACACATACACAAGAAACACACAGAAACACCCATCGACTTTTTCTTACAGGCATACAAAATGGTTTCCCGCAAACACACACACACACACACACACACATACACTATCACACTCACAACACAGCACTCACACTGGGTCTCCCGTAGAACCCTCAACACTTGAAACTGCCCTAACATACTCTCAAACGTGGCCCGACACACACATATACAAGTAACACACAAACACCCATCGACTTTTTCTTACAGTCATACACAATGGTTTCCCTGAAACACACACACAGACACACACACACAAACTGTCACACTCACAACACAGCACTCACATTGGGTCTCCGGCATAACCATCAACACTTCGAACTGCCCTAACATACTCAAAAACGTGGTCCCGACACACACATACGCAAGAAACACAACCAAACACCCATCGACTTTTTCGTAAAGGCATACACAGTGGGGTTCGAAACACACACACAGACACACACACACACTGTCACACTCACAACACAGCACTCACACTGGGTCGCCAGCAGAGCCATCGACACTTGGAACTGACCTAACATATTCACAAACGTTGTCCCGAAACACACATACAGAAGAAACACACACAAACACCCATCGACTTTTTCTTACAGGCATACAAATGGTTTCCCGCAAACACACACACACACACACACACACACACAATGTCACCCTCACAACACAGCACTCACACTGGATCTCCAGCAGAGCCATGAACACTTGGAACTGCACTGACACGCTCACATACGTGCTCCCGAAACACAGATACACAAGAAACACACACAAACACCCATCGACATTTCCTTACAGGCAGACACAGTGGGGTTCCCCCAAACACACACACACACACTGTCACACTCACAACACAGCACTCACACTGTTCCTTGCAGAGCCATCACCACTTGGAACTGCCCTGACATACCCAAAAACGTTGTCCCGAGACACACATACACAAGAAACACACAGAAACACCCATCGACTTTTTCTTACAGGCATACAAAATGGTTTCCCGCAAACACACACACACACACACACACTATCACACTCACAACACAGCACTCACACTGGGTCTCCCGCAGAACCCTCAACACTTGAAACTGCCCTAACATACTCTCAAACGTGGCCCGACACACACATATACAAGTAACACACAAACACCCATCGACTTTTTCTTACAGTCATACACAATGGTTTCCCTGAAACACACACACAGACACACACACACAAACTGTCACACTCACAACACAGCACTCACATTGGGTCTCCGGCATAACCATCAACACTTCGAAATGCCCTAACATACTCAAAAACGAGGTCCCGTCACACACATACACAAGAAACACAACCAAACACCCATCGACTTTTTCGTAAAGGCATACACAGTGGGGTTCGAAACACACACACAGACACACACACACACACTGTCACACTCACAACACAGCACTCACACTGGGTCTCCAGCAGAGCCATCAACACTTGGAACTGACCTAACATATTCACAAACGTGGTCCCGAAACACACATACAGAAGAAACACACACAAACACCCATCGACTTTTTCTTACAGGCATACAAATGGTTTCCCGCAACACACACACACACACACACACACACACACACACACAATGTCACCCTCACAACACAGCACTCACACTGGATCTCCAGCAGAGCCATGAACACTTGGAACTGCCCTGACACACTCACATACGTGCTCCCGAAACACAGATACACAAGAAACACACACAAACACCCATCGACATTTCCTTACAGGCAGACACAGTGGGGTTCCCCCAAACACACACACACACACTGTCACACTCACAACACAGCACTCACACTGTTCCTTGCAGAGCCATCACCACTTGGAACTGCCCTGACATACCCAAATACGTTGTCCCGAGACACACATACACAAGAAACACACAGAAACACCCATCGACTTTTTCTTACAGGCATACAAAATGGTTTCCCGCAAACACACACACACACACACACATACACTATCACACTCACAACACAGCACTCACACTGGGTCTCCCGCAGAACCCTCAACACTTGAAACTGCCCTAACATACTCTCAAACGTGGCCCGACACACACATATACAAGTAACACACAAACACCCATCGACTTTTTCTTACAGTCATACACAATGGTTTCCCTGAAACACACACACAGACACACACACACAAACTGTCACACTCACAACACAGCACTCACATTGGGTCTCCGGCATAACCATCAACACTTCGAACTGCCCTAACATACTCAAAAACGTGGTCCCGACACACACATACGCAAGAAACACAACCAAACACCCATCGACTTTTTCGTAAAGGCATACACAGTGGGGTTCGAAACACACACACAGACACACACACACACACTGTCACACTCACAACACAGCACTCACACTGGGTCGCCAGCAGAGCCATCGACACTTGGAACTGACCTAACATATTCACAAACGTGGTCCCGAAACACACATACAGAAGAAACACACACAAACACCCATCGACTTTTTCTTACAGGCATACAAATGGTTTCCCGCAACACACACACACACACACACACACACACACACAATGTCACCCTCACAACACAGCACTCACACTGGATCTCCAGCAGAGCCATGAACACTTGGAACTGCCCTGACACACTCACATACGTGCTCCCGAAACACAGATACACAAGAAACACACACAAACACCCATCGACATTTCCTTACAGGCAGACACAGTGGGGTTCCCCCAAACACACACACACACACTGTCACACTCACAACACAGCACTCACACTGTTCCTTGCAGAGCCATCACCACTTGGAACTGCCCTGACATACCCAAATACGTTGTCCGGAGACACACATACACAAGAAACACACAGAAACACCCATCGACTTTTTCTTACAGGCATACAAAATGGTTTCCCGCAAACACACACACACACACACACACATACACTATCACACTCACAACACAGCACTCACACTGGGTCTCCCGTAGAACCCTCAACACTTGAAACTGCCCTAACATACTCTCAAACGTGGCCTGACACACACATATACAAGTAACACACAAACACCCATCGACTTTTTCTTACAGTCATACACAATGGTTTCCCTGAAACACACACACAGACACACACACACAAACTGTCACACTCACAACACAGCACTCACATTGGGTCTCCGGCATAACCATCAACACTTCGAACTGCCCTAACATACTCAAAAACGTGGTCCCGACACACACATACGCAAGAAACACAACCAAACACCCATCGACTTTTTCGTAAAGGCATACACAGTGGGGTTTGAAACACACACACAGACACACACACACACACTGTCACACTCACAACACAGCACTCACACTGGGTCGCCAGCAGAGCCATCGACACTTGGAACTGACCTAACATATTCACAAACGTTGTCCCGAAACACACATACAGAAGAAACACACACAAACACCCATCGACTTTTTCTTACAGGCATACAAATGGTTTCCCGCAACACACACACACACACACACACACACAATGTCACCCTCACAACACAGCACTCACACTGGATCTCCAGCAGAGCCATGAACACTTGGAACTGCCCTGACACACTCACATACGTGCTCCCGAAACACAGATACACAAGAAACACACACAAACACCCATCGACATTTCCTTACAGGCAGACACAGTGGGGTTCCCCCAAACACACACACACACACTGTCACACTCACAACACAGCACTCACACTGTTCCTTGCAGAGCCATCACCACTTGGAACTGCCCTGACATACCCAAATACGTTGTCCCGAGACACACATACACAAGAAACACACAGAAACACCCATCGACTTTTTCTTACAGGCATACAAAATGGTTTCCCGCAAACACACACACACACACACACACACTATCACACTCACAACACAGCACTCACACTGGGTCTCCCGCAGAACCCTCAACACTTGAAACTGCCCTAACATACTCTCAAACGTGGCCCGACACACACATATACAAGTAACACACAAACACCCATCGACTTTTTCTTACAGTCATACACAATGGTTTCCCTGAAACACACACACAGACACACACACACAAACTGTCACACTCACAACACAGCACTCACATTGGGTCTCCGGCATAACCATCAACACTTCGAACTGCCCTAACATACTCAAAAACGTGGTCCCGACACACACATACGCAAGAAACACAACCAAACACCCATCGACTCTTTCGTAAAGGCATACACAGTGGGGTTCGAAACACACACACAGACACACACACACACACTGTCACACTCACAACACAGCACTCACACTGGGTCTCCAGCAGAGCCATCAACACTTGGAACTGACCTAACATATTCACAAACGTGGTCCCGAAACACACATACAGAAGAAACACACACAAACACCCATCGACTTTTTCTTACAGGCATACAAATGGTTTCCCGCAACACACACACACACACACACACACACAATGTCACCCTCACAACACAGCACTCACACTGGATCTCCAGCAGAGCCATGAACACTTGGAACTGCCCTGACACACTCACATACGTGCTCCCGAAACACAGATACACAAGAAACACACACAAACACCCATCGACATTTCCTTACAGGCAGACACAGTGGGGTTCCCCCAAACACACACACACACACTGTCACACTCACAACACAGCACTCACACTGTTCCTTCCAGAGCCATCACCACTTGGAACTGCCCTGACATACCCAAATACGTTGTCCCGAGACACACATACACAAGAAACACACAGAAACACCCATCGACTTTTTCTTACAGGCATACAAAATGGTTTCCCGCAAACACACACACACACACACATACACTATCACACTCACAACACAGCACTCACACTGGGTCTCCCGCAGAACCCTCAACACTTGAAACTGCCCTAACATACTCTCAAACGTGGCCCGACACACACATATACAAGTAACACACAAACACCCATCGACTTTTTCTTACAGTCATACACAATGGTTTCCCTGAAACACACACACAGACACACACACACAAACTGTCACACTCACAACACAGCACTCACATTGGGTCTCCGGCATAACCATCAACACTTCGAACTGCCCTAACATACTCAAAAACGTGGTCCCGACACACACATACGCAAGAAACACAACCAAACACCCATCGACTTTTTCGTAAAGGCATACACAGTGGGGTTTCGAAACACACACAGACACACACACACACTGTCACACTCACAACACAGCACTCACACTGGGTCGCCAGCAGAGCCATCGACACTTGGAACTGACCTAACATATTCACAAACGTTGTCCCGAAACACACATACAGAAGAAACACACACAAACACCCATCGACTTTTTCTTACAGGCATACAAATGGTTTCCCGCAAACACACACACACACACACACACACACGCACACAATGTCACCCTCACAACACAGCACTCACACTGGATCTCCAGCAGAGCCATGAACACTTGGAACTGCACTGACACGCTCACATACGTGCTCCCGAAACACAGATACACAAGAAACACACACAAACACCCATCGACATTTCCTTACAGGCAGACACAGTGGGGTTCCCCCAAACACACACACACACACTGTCACACTCACAACACAGCACTCACACTGTTCCTTGCAGAGCCATCACCACTTGGAACTGCCCTGACATACCCAAAAACGTTGTCCCGAGACACACATACACAAGAAACACACAGAAACACCCATCGACTTTTTCTTACAGGCATACAAAATGGTTTCCCGCAAACACACACACACACACACACACACTATCACACTCACAACACAGCACTCACACTGGGTCTCCCGCAGAACCCTCAACACTTGAAACTGCCCTAACATACTATCAAACGTGGCCCGACACACACATATTCAAGTAACACACAAACACCCATCGACTTTTTCTTACAGTCATACACAATGGTTTCCCTGAAACACACACACAGACACACACACACAAACTGTCACACTCACAACACAGCACTCACATTGGGTCTCCGGCATAACCATCAACACTTCGAACTGCCCTAACATACTCAAAAACGTGGTCCCGACACACACATACACAAGAAACACAACCAAACACCCATCGACTTTTTCGTAAAGGCATACACAGTGGGGTTCGAAACACACACACAGACACACACACACACACTGTCACACTCACAACACAGCACTCACACTGGGTCTCCAGCAGAGCCATCAACACTTGGAACTGACCTAACATATTCACAAACGTGGTCCCGAAACACACATACAGAAGAAACACACACAAACACCCATCGACTTTTTCTTACAGGCATACAAATGGTTTCCCGCAACACACACACACACACACACACACACACAATGTCACCCTCACAACACAGCACTCACACTGGATCTCCAGCAGAGCCATGAACACTTGGAACTCCCCTGACACACTCACATACGTGCTCCCGAAACACAGATACACAAGAAACACACACAAACACCCATCGACATTTCCTTACAGGCAGACACAGTGGGGTTCCCCCAAACACACACACACACACTGTCACACTCACAACACAGCACTCACACTGTTCCTTGCAGAGCCATCACCACTTGGAACTGCCCTGACATACCCAAATACGTTGTCCCGAGACACACATACACAAGAAACACACAGAAACACCCATCGACTTTTTCTTACAGGCATACAAAATGGTTTCCCGCAAACACACACACACACACACATACACTATCACACTCACAACACAGCACTCACACTGGGTCTCCCGCAGAACCCTCAACACTTGAAACTGCCCTAACATACTCTCAAACGTGGCCCGACACACACATATACAAGTAACACACAAACACCCATCGACTTTTTCTTACAGTCATACACAATGGTTTCCCTGAAACACACACACAGACACACACACACAAACTGTCACACTCACAACACAGCACTCACATTGGGTCTCCGGCATAACCATCAACACTTCGAACTGCCCTAACATACTCAAAAACGTGGTCCCGACACACACATACGCAAGAAACACAACCAAACACCCATCGACTTTTTCGTAAAGGCATACACAGTGGGGTTTCGAAACACACACAGACACACACACACACTGTCACACTCACAACACAGCACTCACACTGGGTCGCCAGCAGAGCCATCGACACTTGGAACTGACCTAACATATTCACAAACGTTGTCCCGAAACACACATACAGAAGAAACACACACAAACACCCATCGACTTTTTCTTACAGGCATACAAATGGTTTCCCGCAAACACACACACACACACACACACACACACACACAATGTCACCCTCACAACACAGCACTCACACTGGATCTCCAGCAGAGCCATGAACACTTGGAACTGCACTGACACGCTCACATACGTGCTCCCGAAACACAGATACACAAGAAACACACACAAACACCCATCGACATTTCCTTACAGGCAGACACAGTGGGGTTCCCCCAAACACACACACACACACTGTCACACTCACAACACAGCACTCACACTGTTCCTTGCAGAGCCATCACCACTTGGAACTGCCCTGACATACCCAAAAACGTTGTCCCGAGACACACATACACAAGAAACACACAGAAACACCCATCGACTTTTTCTTACAGGCATACAAAATGGTTTCCCGCAAACACACACACACACACACACACACTATCACACTCACAACACAGCACTCACACTGGGTCTCCCGCAGAACCCTCAACACTTGAAACTGCCCTAACATACTATCAAACGTGGCCCGACACACACATATTCAAGTAACACACAAACACCCATCGACTTTTTCTTACAGTCATACACAATGGTTTCCCTGAAACACACACACAGACACACACACACAAACTGTCACACTCACAACACAGCACTCACATTGGGTCTCCGGCATAACCATCAACACTTCGAACTGCCCTAACATACTCAAAAACGTGGTCCCGACACACACATACACAAGAAACACAACCAAACACCCATCGACTTTTTCGTAAAGGCATACACAGTGGGGTTCGAAACACACACACAGACACACACACACACACTGTCACACTCACAACACAGCACTCACACTGGGTCTCCAGCAGAGCCATCAACACTTGGAACTGACCTAACATATTCACAAACGTGGTCCCGAAACACACATACAGAAGAAACACACACAAACACCCATCGACTTTTTCTTACAGGCATACAAATGGTTTCCCGCAACACACACACACACACACACACACACACAATGTCACCCTCACAACACAGCACTCACACTGGATCTCCAGCAGAGCCATGAACACTTGGAACTCCCCTGACACACTCACATACGTGCTCCCGAAACACAGATACACAAGAAACACACACAAACACCCATCGACATTTCCTTACAGGCAGACACAGTGGGGTTCCCCCAAACACACACACACACACTGTCACACTCACAACACAGCACTCACACTGTTCCTTGCAGAGCCATCACCACTTGGAACTGCCCTGACATACCCAAATACGTTGTCCCGAGACACACATACACAAGAAACACACAGAAACACCCATCGACTTTTTCTTACAGGCATACAAAATGGTTTCCCGCAAACACACACACACACACACACATACACTATCACACTCACAACACAGCACTCACACTGGGTCTCCCGCAGAACCCTCAACACTTGAAACTGCCCTAACATACTCTCAAACGTGGCCCGACACACACATATACAAGTAACACACAAACACCCATCGACTTTTTCTTACAGTCATACACAATGGTTTCCCTGAAACACACACACAGACACACACACACAAACTGTCAAACTCACAACACAGCACTCACATTGGGTCTCCGGCATAACCATCAACACTTCGAACTGCCCTAACATACTCAAAAACGTGGTCCCGACACACACATACGCAAGAAACACAACCAAACACCCATCGACTTTTTCGTAAAGGCATACACAGTGGGGTTCGAAACACACACACAGACACACACACATACTGTCACACTCACAACACAGCACTCACACTGGGTCTCCAGCAGAGCCATCAACACTTGGAACTGACCTAACATATTCACAAACGTGGTCCCGTAACACACATACAGAAGAAACACACACAAACACCCATCGACATTTTCTTACAGGCATACAAATGGTTTCCCGCAACACACACACACACACACACACACACACACACACACACAATGTCACCCTCACAACACAGCACTCACACTGGATCTCCAGCAGAGCCATGAACACTTGGAACTGCCCTGACACACTCACATACGTGCTCCCGAAACACAGATACACAAGAAACACACACAAACACCCATCGACATTTCCTTACTGGCAGACACAGTGGGGTTCCCCCAAACACACACACACACACTGTCACACTCACAACACAGCACTCACACTGTTCCTTGCAGAGCCATCACCACTTGGAACTGCCCTGACATACCCAAATACGTTGTCCCGAGACACACATACACAAGAAACACACAGAAACACCCATCGACTTTTTCTTACAGGCATACAAAATGGTTTCCCGCAAACACACACACACACACACACACACATACACTATCACACTCACAACACAGCACTCACACTGGGTCTCCCGCAGAACCCTCAACACTTGAAACTGCCCTAACATACTCTCAAACGTGGCCCGACACACACATATACAAGTAACACACAAACACCCATCGACTTTTTCTTACAGTCATACACAATGGTTTCCCTGAAACACACACACAGACACACACACACAAACTGTCACACTCACAACACAGCACTCACATTGGGTCTCCGGCATAACCATCAACACTTCGAACTGCCCTAACATACTCAACAACGTGGTCCCGACACACACATACGCAAGAAACACAACCAAACACCCATCGACTTTTTCGTAAAGGCATACACAGTGGGGTTTCGAAACACACACAGACACACACACACACACTGTCACACTCACAACACAGCACTCACACTGGGTCGCCAGCAGAGCCATCGACACTTGGAACTGACCTAACATATTCACAAACGTTGTCCCGAAACACACATACAGAAGAAACACACACAAACACCCATCGACTTTTTCTTACAGGCATACAAATGGTTTCCCGCAAACACACACACACACACACACACACACACACACAATGTCACCCTCACAACACAGCACTCACACTGGATCTCCAGCAGAGCCATGAACACTTGGAACTGCACTGACACGCTTACGTACGTGCTCCCGAAACACAGATACACAAGAAACACACACAAACACCCATCGACATTTCCTTACAGGCAGACACAGTGGGGTTCCCCCAAACACACACACACACACTGTCACACTCACAACACAGCACTCACATTGGGTCTCCGGCATAACCATCAACACTTCGAACTGCCCTAACATACTCAAAAACGTGGTCCCGACACACACATACGCAAGAAACACAACCAAACACCCATCGACTTTTTCGTAAAGGCATACACAGTGGGGTTTCGAAACACACACAGACACACACACACACACTGTCACACTCACAACACAGCACTCACACTGGGTCGCCAGCAGAGCCATCGACACTTGGAACTGACCTAACATATTCACAAACGTTGTCCCGAAACACACATACAGAAGAAACACACACAAACACCCGTCGACTTTTTCTTACAGGCATACAAATGGTTTCCCGCAAACACACACACACACACACACACACAATGTCACCCTCACAACACAGCACTCACACTGGATCTCCAGCAGAGCCATGAACACTTGGAACTGCCCTGACACACTCACATACGTGCTCCCGAAACACAGATACACAAGAAACACACACAAACACCCATCGACATTTCCTTACAGGCAGACACAGTGGGGTTCCCCCAAACACACACACACACACTGTCACACTCACAACACAGCACTCACACTGTTCCTTGCAGAGCCATCACCATTTGGAACTGCCCTGACATACCCAAATACGTTCTCCCGAGACACACATACACAAGAAACACACAGAAACACCCATCGACTTTTTCTTACAGGCATACAAAATGGTTTCCCGCAAACACACACACACACACACACACACATACACTATCACACTCACAACACAGCACTCACACTGGGTCTCCCGCAGAACCCTCAACACTGGAAACTGCCCTAACATACTCTCAAACGTGGCCCGACACACACATATACAAGTAACACACAAACACCCATCGACTTTTTCTTACAGTCATACACAACGGTTTCCCTGAAACACACACACAGACACACACACACAAACTGTCACACTCACAACACAGCACTCACATTGGGTCTCCGGCATAACCATCAACACTTCGAACTGCCCTAACATACTCAAAAACGTGGTCCCGACACACACATACGCAAGAAACACAACCAAACACCCATCGACTTTTTCGTAAAGGCATACACAGTGGGGTTCGAAACACACACACAGACACACACACACACACTGTCACACTCACAACACAGCACTCACACTGGTTCGCCAACAGAGCCATCGACACTTGGAACTGACCTAACATATTCACAAACGTGGTCCCGAAACACACATACAGAAGAAACACACACAAAGACCCATCGACTTATTCTTACAGGCATACAAATGGTTTCCCGCAACACACACACACACACACACACACACAATGTCACCCTCACAACACAGCACTCACACTGGATCTCCAGCAGAGCCATGAACACTTGGAACTGCCCTGACACACTCACATACGTGCTCCCGAAACACAGATACACAAGAAACACACACAAACACCCATCGACATTTCCTTACAGGCAGACACAGTGGGGTTCCCCCAAACACACACACACACACTGTCACACTCACAACACAGCACTCACACTGGGTCTCCCGCAGAACCCTCAACACTTGAAACTGCCCTAACATACTCTCAAACGTGGCCCGACACACACATATACAAGTAACACACAAACACCCATCTACTTTTTCTTACAGTCATACACAATGGTTTCCCTGAAACACACACACAGACACACACACACAAACTGTCACACTCACAACACAGCACTCACATTGGGTCTCCGGCATAACCATCAACACTTCGAACTGCCCTAACATACTCAAAAACGTGGTCCCGACACACACATACGCAAGAAACACAACCAAACACCCATCGACTTTTTCGTAAAGGCATACACAGTGGGGTTCGAAACACACACACAGACACACACACACACACTGTCACACTCACAACACAGCACTCACACTGGGTCGCCAGCAGAGCCATCGACACTTGGAACTGACCTAACATATTCACAAACGTGGTCCCGAAACACACATACAGAAGAAACACACACAAACACCCATCGAATTTTTCTTACAGGCATACAAATGGTTTCTCGCAACACACACACACACACACACACACACACACAATGTCACCCTCACAACACAGCACTCACACTGGATCTCCAGCAGAGCCATGAACACTTGGAACTGCCCTGACACACTCACATACGTGCTCCCGAAACACAGATACACAAGAAACACACACAAACACCCATCGACATTTCCTTACAGGCAGACACAGTGGGGTTCCCCCAGACACAGACACACACACTGTCACACTCAAAACACAGCACTCACACTGTTCCTTGCAGAGCCATCACCATTTGGAACTGCCCTGACATACCCAAAAACGTTGTCCCGAGACACACATACACAAGAAACACACAGAAACACCCATCGACTTTTTCTTACAGGCATACAAACTGGTTTCCCGCAAACACACACACACACACACACACACTATCACACTCACAACACAGCACTCACACTGGGTCTCCCGCAGAACCCTCAACACTTGAAACTGCCCTAACATACTCTCAAACGTGGCCCGACACACACATATACAAGTAACACACAAACACCCATCGACTTTTTCTTACAGTCATACACAATGGTTTCCCTGAAACACACACACAGACACACACACACAAACTGTCACACTCACAACACAGCACTCACATTGGGTCTCCGGCATAACCATCAACACTTCGAACTGCCCTAACATACTCAAAAACGTGGTCCCGACACACACATACGCAAGAAACACAACCAAACACCCATCGACTTTTTCGTAAAGGCATACACAGTGGGGTTCGAAACACACACACAGACACACACACACACACTGTCACACTCACAACACAGCACTCACACTGGGTGTCCAGCAGAGCCATCAACACTTGGAACTGACCTAACATATTCACAAACGTGGTCCCGAAACACACATACAGAAGAAACACACACAAACACCCATCGACTTTTTCTTACAGGCATACAAATGGTTTCCCGCAACACACACACACACACACACAATGTCACCCTCACAACACAGCACTCACACTGGATCTCCAGCAGAGCCATGAACACTTGGAACTGCCCTGACACACTCACATACGTGCTCCCGAAACACAGATACACAAGAAACACACACAAACACCCATCGACATTTCCTTACAGGCAGACACAGTGGGGTTCCCCCAAACACACACACACACACTGTCACACTCACAACACAGCACTCACACTGTTCCTTGCAGAGCCATCACCACTTGGAACTGCCCTGACATACCCAAATACGTTGTCCCGAGACACACATACACAAGAAACACACAGAAACACCCATCGACTTTTTCTTACAGGCATACAAAATGGTTTCCCGCAAACACACACACACACACACACATACACTATCACACTCACAACACAGCACTCACACTGGGTCTCCCGCAGAACCCTCAACACTTGAAACTGCCCTAACATACTCTCAAACGTGGCCCGACACACACATATACAAGTAACACACAAACACCCATCGACTTTTTCTTACAGTCATACACAACGGTTTCCCTGAAACACACACACAGACACACACACACAAACTGTCACACTCACAACACAGCACTCACATTGGGTCTCCGGCATAACCATCAACACTTCGAACTGCCCTAACATACTCAAAAACGTGGTCCCAACACACACATACGCAAGAAACACAACCAAACACCCATCGACTTTTTCGTAAAGGCATACACAGTGGGGTTCGAAACACACACACAGACACACACACACACACTGTCACACTCACAACACAGCACTCACACTGGGTCGCCAGCAGAGCCATCGACACTTGGAACTGACCTAACATATTCACAAACGTGGTCGAAACACACATACAGAAGAAACACACACAAACACCCATCGACTTTTTCTTACAGGCATACAAATGGTTTCCCGCAACACACACACACACACACACACACACACAATGTCACCCTCACAACACAGCACTCACACTGGATCTCCAGCAGAGCCATGAACACTTGGAACTGCCCTGACACACTCACATACGTGCTCCCGAAACACAGATACACAAGAAACACACACAAACACCCATCGACATTTCCTTACAGGCAGACACAGTGGGGTTCCCCCAAACACACACACACACACTGTCACACTCACAACACAGCACTCACACTGTTCCTTGCAGAGCCATCACCACTTGGAACTGCCCTGACATACCCAAAAACGTTGTCCCGAGACACACATACACAAGAAACACACAGAAACACCCATCGACTTTTTCTTACAGGCATACAAAATGGTTTCCCGCAAACACACACACACACACACACATACACTATCACACTCACAACACAGCACTCACACTGGGTCTCCCGCAGAACCCTCAACACTTGAAACTGCCCTAACATACTCTCAAACGTGGCCCGACACACACATATACAAGTAACACACAAACACCCATCGACTTTTTCTTACAGTCATACACAATGGTTTCCCTGAAACACACACACAGACACACACACACAAACTGTCACACTCACAACACAGCACTCACATTGGGTCTCCGGCATAACCATCAACACTTCGAACTGCCCTAACATACTCAAAAACGTGGTCCCGACACACACATACGCAAGAAACACAACCAAACACCCATCGACTTTTTCGTAAAGGCATACACAGTGGGGTTTCGAAACACACACAGACACACACACACACACTGTCACACTCACAACACAGCACTCACACTGGGTCGCCAGCAGAGCCATCGACACTTGGAACTGACCTAACATATTCACAAACGTTGTCCCGAAACACACATACAGAAGAAACACACACAAACACCCATCGACTTTTTCTTACAGGCATAAAAATGGTTTCCCGCAAACACACACACACACACACACACACACACAATGTCACCCTCACAACACAGCACTCACACTGGATCTCCAGCAGAGCCATGAACACTTGGAACTGCACTGACACGCTTACGTACGTGCTCCCGAAACACAGATACACAAGAAACACACACAAACACCCATCGACATTTCCTTACAGGCAGACACAGTGGGGTTCCCCCAAACACACACACACACACTGTCACACTCACAACACAGCACTCACACTGTTCCTTGCAGAGCCATCACCACTTGGAACTGCCCTGACATACCCAAAAACGTTGTCCCGAGACACACATACACAAGAAACACACAGAAACACCCATCGACTTTTTCTTACAGGCATACAAAATGGTTTCCCGCAAACACACACACACACACACACACACACTATCACACTCACAACACAGCACTCACACTGGGTCTCCCGCAGAACCCTCAACACTTGAAACTGCCCTAACATACTCTCAAACGTGGCCCGACACACACATATACAAGTAACACACAAACACCCATCGACTTTTTCTTACACTCATACACAATGGTTTCCCTGAAACACACACACAGACAAACACACACAAACTGTCACACTCACAACACAGCACTCACATTGGGTCTCCGGCATAACCATCAACACTTCGAACTGCCCTAACATACTCAAAAACGTGGTCCCAACACACACATACGCAAGAAACACAACCAAACACCCATCGACTTTTTCGTAAAGGCATACACAGTGGGGTTCGAAACACACACAGAGACACACACACACACTGTCACACTCACAACACAGCACTCACACTGGGTCGCCAGCAGAGCCATCGACACTTGGAACTGACCTAACATATTCACAAACGTGGTCGAAACACACATACAGAAGAAACACACACAAACACCCATCGACTTTTTCTTACAGGCATACAAATGGTTTCCCGCAACACACACACACACACACACACACACACAATGTCACCCTCACAACACAGCACTCACACTGGATCTCCAGCAGAGCCATGAACACTTGGAACTGCCCTGACACACTCACATACGTGCTCCCGAAACACAGATACACAAGAAACACACACAAACACCCATCGACATTTCCTTACAGGCAGACACAGTGGGGTTCCCCCAAACACACACACACACACTGTCACACTCACAACACAGCACTCACACTGTTCCTTGCAGAGCCATCACCACTTGGAACTGCCCTGACATACCCAAATACGTTGTCCCGAGACACACATACACAAGAAACACACAGAAACACCCATCGACTTTTTCTTACAGGCATACAAAATGGTTTCCCGCAAACACACACACACACACACACATACACTATCACACTCACAACACAGCACTCACACTGGGTCTCCCGCAGAACCCTCAACACTTGAAACTGCCCTAACATACTCTCAAACGTGGCCCGACACACACATATACAAGTAACACACAAACACCCATCGACTTTTTCTTACAGTCATACACAATGGTTTCCCTGAAACACACACACAGACACACACACACAAACTGTCACACTCACAACACAGCACTCACATTGGGTCTCCGGCATAACCATCAACACTTCGAACTGCCCTAACATACTCAAAAACGTGGTCCCGACACACACATACGCAAGAAACACAACCAAACACCCATCGACTTTTTCGTAAAGGCATACACAGTGGGGTTTCGAAACACACACAGACACACACACACACACTGTCACACTCACAACACAGCACTCACACTGGGTCGCCAGCAGAGCCATCGACACTTGGAACTGACCTAACATATTCACAAACGTTGTCCCGAAACACACATACAGAAGAAACACACACAAACACCCATCGACTTTTTCTTACAGGCATACAAATGGTTTCCCGCAAACACACACACACACACACACACACACACACAATGTCACCCTCACAACACAGCACTCACACTGGATCTCCAGCAGAGCCATGAACACTTGGAACTGCCCTGACACGCTCACGTACGTGCTCCCGAAACACAGATACACAAGAAACACACACAAACACCCATCGACATTTCCTTACAGGCAGACACAGTGGGGTTCCCCCAAACACACACACACACACTGTCACACTCACAACACAGCACTCACACTGTTCCTTGCAGAGCCATCACCACTTGGAACTGCCCTGACATACCCAAATACGTTGTCCCGAGACACACATACACAAGAAACACACAGAAACACCCATCGACTTTTTCTTACAGGCATACAAAATGGTTTCCCGCAAACACACACACACACACACACATACACTATCACACTCACAACACAGCACTCACACTGGGTCTCCCGCAGAACCCTCAACACTTGAAACTGCCCTAACATACTCTCAAACGTGGCCCGACACACACATATACAAGTAACACACAAACACCCATCGACTTTTTCTTACAGTCATACACAACGGTTTCCCTGAAACACACACACAGACACACACACACAAACTGTCACACTCACAACACAGCACTCACATTGGGTCTCCGGCATAACCATCAACACTTCGAACTGCCCTAACATACTCAAAAACGTGGTCCCAACACACACATACGCAAGAAACACAACCAAACACCCATCGACTTTTTCGTAAAGGCATACACAGTGGGGTTCGAAACACACACACAGACACACACACACACACTGTCACACTCACAACACAGCACTCACACTGGGTCTCCAGCAGAGCCATCGACACTTGGAACTGACCTAACATATTCACAAACGTGGTCCCGAAACACACATACAGAAGAAACACACACAAACACCCATCGACTTTTTCTTACAGGCATACAAATGGTTTCCCGCAACACACACACACACACACACACACACACAATGTCACCCTCACAACACAGCACTCACACTGGATCTCCAGCAGAGCCATGAACACTTGGAACTGCCCTGACACACTCACATACGTGCTCCCGAAACACAGATACACAAGAAACACACACAAACACCCATCGACATTTCCTTACAGGCAGACACAGTGGGGTTCCCCCAAACACACACACACACACTGTCACACTCACAACACAGCACTCACACTGTTCCTTGCAGAGCCATCACCACTTGGAACTGCCCTGACATACCCAAATACGTTGTCCCGAGACACACATACACAAGAAACACACAGAAACACCCATCGACTTTTTCTTACAGGCATACAAAATGGTTTCCCGCAAACACACACACACACACACACATACACTATCACACTCACAACACAGCACTCACACTGGGTCTCCCGCAGAACCCTCAACACTTGAAACTGCCCTAACATACTCTCAAACGTGGCCCGACACACACATATACAAGTAACACACAAACACCCATCGACTTTTTCTTACAGTCATACACAATGGTTTCCCTGAAACACACACACAGACAAACACACACAAACTGTCACACTCACAACACAGCACTCACATTGGGTCTCCGGCATAACCATCAACACTTCGAACTGCCCTAACATACTCAAAAACGTGGTCCCGACACACACATACGCAAGAAACACAACCAAACACCCATCGACTTTTTCGTAAAGGCATACACAGTGGGGTTTCGAAACACACACAGACACACACACACACACTGTCACACTCACAACACAGCACTCACACTGGGTCGCCAGCAGAGCCATCGACACTTGGAACTGACCTAACATATTCACAAACGTTGTCCCGAAACACACATACAGAAGAAACACACACAAACACCCATCGACTTTTTCTTACAGGCATACAAATGGTTTCCCGCAAACACACAAACACACACACACACACACACACACACAATGTCACCCTCACAACACAGCACTCACACTGGATCTCCAGCAGAGCCATGAACACTTGGAACTGCACTGACACGCTTACGTACGTGCTCCCGAAACACAGATACACAAGAAACACACACAAACACCCATCGACATTTCCTTACAGGCAGACACAGTGGGGTTCCCCCAAACACACACACACACACTGTCACACTCACAACACAGCACTCACACTGTTCCTTGCAGAGCCATCACCACTTGGAACTGCCCTGACATACCCAAAAACGTTGTCCCGAGACACACATACACAAGAAACACACAGAAACACCCATCGACTTTTTCTTACAGGCATACAAAATGGTTTCCCGCAAACACACACACACACACACATACACTATCACACTCACAACACAGCACTCACACTGGGTCTCCCGCAGAACCCTCAACACTTGAAACTGCCCTAACATACTCTCAAACGTGGCCCGACACACACATATACAAGTAACACACAAACACCCATCGACTTTTTCTTACACTCATACACAATGGTTTCCCTGAAACACACACACAGACAAACACACACAAACTGTCACACTCACAACACAGCACTCACATTGGGTCTCCGGCATAACCATCAACACTTCGAACTGCCCTAACATACTCAAAAACGTGGTCCCAACACACACATACGCAAGAAACACAACCAAACACCCATCGACTTTTTCGTAAAGGCATACACAGTGGGGTTCGAAACACACACACAGACACACACACACACTGTCACACTCACAACACAGCACTCACACTGGGTCGCCAGCAGAGCCATCGACACTTGGAACTGACCTAACATATTCACAAACGTGGTCGAAACACACATACAGAAGAAACACACACAAACACCCATCGACTTTTTCTTACAGGCATACAAATGGTTTCCCGCAACACACACACACACACACACACACACACACAATGTCACCCTCACAACACAGCACTCACACTGGATCTCCAGCAGAGCCATGAACACTTGGAACTGCCCTGACACACTCACATACGTGCTCCCGAAACACAGATACACAAGAAACACACACAAACACCCATCGACATTTCCTTACAGGCAGACACAGTGGGGTTCCCCCAAACACACACACACACACTGTCACACTCACAACACAGCACTCACACTGTTCCTTGCAGAGCCATCACCACTTGGAACTGCCCTGACATACCCAAATACGTTGTCCCGAGACACACATACACAAGAAACACACAGAAACACCCATCGACTTTTTCTTACAGGCATACAAAATGGTTTCCCGCAAACACACACACACACACACACATACACTATCACACTCACAACACAGCACTCACACTGGGTCTCCCGCAGAACCCTCAACACTTGAAACTGCCCTAACATACTCTCAAACGTGGCCCGACACACACATATACAAGTAACACACAAACACCCATCGACTTTTTCTTACAGTCATACACAATGGTTTCCCTGAAACACACACACAGACACACACACACAAACTGTCACACTCACAACACAGCACTCACATTGGGTCTCCGGCATAACCATCAACACTTCGAACTGCCCTAACATACTCAAAAACGTGGTCCCGACACACACATACGCAAGAAACACAACCAAACACCCATCGACTTTTTCGTAAAGGCATACACAGTGGGGTTTCGAAACACACACAGACACACACACACACACTGTCACACTCACAACACAGCACTCACACTGGGTCGCCAGCAGAGCCATCGACACTTGGAACTGACCTAACATATTCACAAACGTTGTCCCGAAACACACATACAGAAGAAACACACACAAACACCCATCGACTTTTTCTTACAGGCATACAAATGGTTTCCCGCAAACACACACACACACACACACACACACACAATGTCACCCTCACAACACAGCACTCACACTGGATCTCCAGCAGAGCCATGAACACTTGGAACTGCACTGACACGCTTACGTACGTGCTCCCGAAACACAGATACACAAGAAACACACACAAACACCCATCGACATTTCCTTACAGGCAGACACAGTGGGGTTCCCCCAAACACACACACACACACTGTCACACTCACAACACAGCACTCACACTGTTCCTTGCAGAGCCATCACCACTTGGAACTGCCCTGACATACCCAAAAACGTTGTCCCGAGACACACATACACAAGAAACACACAGAAACACCCATCGACTTTTTCTTACAGGCATACAAAATGGTTTCCCGCAAACACACACACACACACACATACACTATCACACTCACAACACAGCACTCACACTGGGTCTCCCGCAGAACCCTCAACACTTGAAACTGCCCTAACATACTCTCAAACGTGGCCCGACACACACATATACAAGTAACACACAAACACCCATCGACTTTTTCTTACACTCATACACAATGGTTTCCCTGAAACACACACACAGACAAACACACACAAACTGTCACACTCACAACACAGCACTCACATTGGGTCTCCGGCATAACCATCAACACTTCGAACTGCCCTAACATACTCAAAAACGTGGTCCCAACACACACATACGCAAGAAACACAACCAAACACCCATCGACTTTTTCGTAAAGGCATACACAGTGGGGTTCGAAACACACACAGAGACACACACACACACACTGTCACACTCACAACACAGCACTCACACTGGGTCGCCAGCAGAGCCATCGACACTTGGAACTGACCTAACATATTCACAAACGTGGTCGAAACACACATACAGAAGAAACACACACAAACACCCATCGACTTTTTCTTACAGGCATACAAATGGTTTCCCGCAACACACACACACACACACACACACACACACAATGTCACCCTCACAACACAGCACTCACACTGGATCTCCAGCAGAGCCATGAACACTTGGAACTGCCCTGACACACTCACATACGTGCTCCCGAAACACAGATACACAAGAAACACACACAAACACCCATCGACATTTCCTTACAGGCAGACACAGTGGGGTTCCCCCAAACACACACACACACACTGTCACACTCACAACACAGCACTCACACTGTTCCTTGCAGAGCCATCACCACTTGGAACTGCCCTGACATACCCAAATACGTTGTCCCGAGACACACATACACAAGAAACACACAGAAACACCCATCGACTTTTTCTTACAGGCATACAAAATGGTTTCCCGCAAACACACACACACACACACACATACACTATCACACTCACAACACAGCACTCACACTGGGTCTCCCGCAGAACCCTCAACACTTGAAACTGCCCTAACATACTCTCAAACGTGGCCCGACACACACATATACAAGTAACACACAAACACCCATCGACTTTTTCTTACAGTCATACACAATGGTTTCCCTGAAACACACACACAGACACACACACACAAACTGTCACACTCACAACACAGCACTCACATTGGGTCTCCGGCATAACCATCAACACTTCGAACTGCCCTAACATACTCAAAAACGTGGTCCCGACACACACATACGAAAGAAACACAACCAAACACCCATCGACTTTTTCGTAAAGGCATACACAGTGGGGTTTCGAAACACACACAGACACACACACACACACTGTCACACTCACAACACAGCACTCACACTGGGTCGCCAGCAGAGCCATCGACACTTGGAACTGACCTAACATATTCACAAACGTTGTCCCGAAACACACATACAGAAGAAACACACACAAACACCCATCGACTTTTTCTTACAGGCATACAAATGGTTTCCCGCAAACACACACACACACACACACACACACACACACAATGTCACCCTCACAACACAGCACTCACACTGGATCTCCAGCAGAGCCATGAACACTTGGAACTGCAGTGACACGCTTACGTACGTGCTCCCGAAACACAGATACACAAGAAACACACACAAACACCCATCGACATTTCCTTACAGGCAGACACAGTGGGGTTCCCCCAAACACACACACACACACTGTCACACTCACAACACAGCACTCACACTGTTCCTTGCAGAGCCATCACCACTTGGAACTGCCCTGACATACCCAAAAACGTTGTCCCGAGACACACATACACAAGAAACACACAGAAACACCCATCGACTTTTTCTTACAGGCATACAAAATGGTTTCCCGCAAACACACACACACACACACATACACTATCACACTCACAACACAGCACTCACACTGGGTCTCCCGCAGAACCCTCAACACTTGAAACTGCCCTAACATACTCTCAAACGTGGCCCGACACACACATATACAAGTAACACACAAACACCCATCGACTTTTTCTTACACTCATACACAATGGTTTCCCTGAAACACACACACAGACAAACACACACAAACTGTCACACTCACAACACAGCACTCACATTGGGTCTCCGGCATAACCATCAACACTTCGAACTGCCCTAACATACTCAAAAACGTGGTCCCGACACACACATACGCAAGAAACACAACCAAACACCCATCGACTTTTTCGTAAAGGCATACACAGTGGGGTTCGAAACACACACACAGACACACACACACACTGTCACACTCACAACACAGCACTCACACTGGGTCGCCAGCAGAGCCATCGACACTTGGAACTGACCTAACATATTCACAAACGTGGTCGAAACACACATACAGAAGAAACACACACAAACACCCATCGACTTTTTCTTACAGGCATACAAATGGTTTCCCGCAACACACACACACACACACACACACACACACAATGTCACCCTCACAACACAGCACTCACACTGGATCTCCAGCAGAGCCATGAACACTTGGAACTGCCCTGACACACTCACATACGTGCTCCCGAAACACAGATACACAAGAAACACACACAAACACCCATCGACATTTCCTTACAGGCAGACACAGTGGGGTTCCCCCAAACACACACACACACACTGTCACACTCACAACACAGCACTCACACTGTTCCTTGCAGAGCCATCACCACTTGGAACTGCCCTGACATACCCAAATACGTTGTCCCGAGACACACATACACAAGAAACACACAGAAACACCCATCGACTTTTTCTTACAGGCATACAAAATGGTTTCCCGCAAACACACACACACACACACACATACACTATCACACTCACAACACAGCACTCACACTGGGTCTCCCGCAGAACCCTCAACACTTGAAACTGCCCTAACATACTCTCAAACGTGGCCCGACACACACATATACAAGTAACACACAAACACCCATCGACTTTTTCTTACAGTCATACACAATGGTTTCCCTGAAACACACACACAGACACACACACACAAACTGTCACACTCACAACACAGCACTCACATTGGGTCTCCGGCATAACCATCAACACTTCGAACTGCCCTAACATACTCAAAAACGTGGTCCCGACACACACATACGCAAGAAACACAACCAAACACCCATCGACTTTTTCGTAAAGGCATACACAGTGGGGTTTCGAAACACACACAGACACACACACACACACTGTCACACTCACAACACAGCACTCACAGTGGGTCGCCAGCAGAGCCATCGACACTTGGAACTGACCTAACATATTCACAAACGTTGTCCCGAAACACACATACAGAAGAAACACACACAAACACCCATCGACTTTTTCTTACAGGCATACAAATGGTTTCCCGCAAACACACACACACACACACACACACACACACACAATGTCACCCTCACAACACAGCACTCACACTGGATCTCCAGCAGAGCCATGAACACTTGGAACTGCAGTGACACGCTTACGTACGTGCTCCCGAAACACAGATACACAAGAAACACACACAAACACCCATCGACATTTCCTTACAGGCAGACACAGTGGGGTTCCCCCAAACACACACACACACACTGTCACACTCACAACACAGCACTCACACTGTTCCTTGCAGAGCCATCACCACTTGGAACTGCCCTGACATACCCAAAAACGTTGTCCCGAGACACACATACACAAGAAACACACAGAAACACCCATCGACTTTTTCTTACAGGCATACAAAATGGTTTCCCGCAAACACACACACACACACACATACACTATCACACTCACAACACAGCACTCACACTGGGTCTCCCGCAGAACCCTCAACACTTGAAACTGCCCTAACATACTCTCAAACGTGGCCCGACACACACATATACAAGTAACACACAAACACCCATCGACTTTTTCTTACACTCATACACAATGGTTTCCCTGAAACACACACACAGACAAACACACACAAACTGTCACACTCACAACACAGCACTCACATTGGGTCTCCGGCATAACCATCAACACTTCGAACTGCCCTAACATACCCAAAAACGTGGTCCCGACACACACATACGCAAGAAACACAACCAAACACCCATCGACTTTTTCGTAAAGGCATACACAGTGGGGTTCGAAACACACACACAGACACACACACACACTGTCACACTCACAACACAGCACTCACACTGGGTCGCCAGCAGAGCCATCGACACTTGGAACTGACCTAACATATTCACAAACGTGGTCGAAACACACATACAGAAGAAACACACACAAACACCCATCGACTTTTTCTTACAGGCATACAAATGGTTTCCCGCAACACACACACACACACACACACACACACAATGTCACCCTCACAACACAGCACTCACACTGGATCTCCAGCAGAGCCATGAACACTTGGAACTGCCCTGACACACTCACATACGTGCTCCCGAAACACAGATACACAAGAAACACACACAAACACCCATCGACATTTCCTTACAGGCAGACACAGTGGGGTTCCCCCAAACACACACACACACACTGTCACACTCACAACACAGCACTCACACTGTTCCTTGCAGAGCCATCACCACTTGGAACTGCCCTGACATACCCAAATACGTTGTCCCGAGACACACATACACAAGAAACACACAGAAACACCCATCGACTTTTTCTTACAGGCATACAAAATGGTTTCCCGCAAACACACACACACACACACACATACACTATCACACTCACAACACAGCACTCACACTGGGTCTCCCGCAGAACCCTCAACACTTGAAACTGCCCTAACATACTCTCAAACGTGGCCCGACACACACATATACAAGTAACACACAAACACCCATCGACTTTTTCTTACAGTCATACACAATGGTTTCCCTGAAACACACACACAGACACACACACACAAACTGTCACACTCACAACACAGCACTCACATTGGGTCTCCGGCATAACCATCAACACTTCGAACTGCCCTAACATACTCAAAAACGTGGTCCCGACACACACATACGCAAGAAACACAACCAAACACCCATCGACTTTTTCGTAAAGGCATACACAGTGGGGTTTCGAAACACACACAGACACACACACACACACTGTCACACTCACAACACAGCACTCACACTGGGTCGCCAGCAGAGCCATCGACACTTGGAACTGACCTAACATATTCACAAACGTTGTCCCGAAACACACATACAGAAGAAACACACACAAACACCCATCGACTTTTTCTTACAGGCATACAAATGGTTTCCCGCAAACACACACACACACACACACACACACACAATGTCACCCTCACAACACAGCACTCACACTGGATCTCCAGCAGAGCCATGAACACTTGGAACTGCACTGACACGCTTACGTACGTGCTCCCGAAACACAGATACACAAGAAACACACACAAACACCCATCGACATTTCCTTACAGGCAGACACAGTGGGGTTCCCCCAAACACACACACACACACTGTCACACTCACAACACAGCACTCACACTGTTCCTTGCAGAGCCATCACCACTTGGAACTGCCCTGACATACCCAAAAACGTTGTCCCGAGACACACATACACAAGAAACACACAGAAACACCCATCGACTTTTTCTTACAGGCATACAAAATGGTTTCCCGCAAACACACACACACACACACATACACTATCACACTCACAACACAGCACTCACACTGGGTCTCCCGCAGAACCCTCAACACTTGAAACTGCCCTAACATACTCTCAAACGTGGCCCGACACACACATATACAAGTAACACACAAACACCCATCGACTTTTTCTTACACTCATACACAATGGTTTCCCTGAAACACACACACAGACAAACACACACAAACTGTCACACTCACAACACAGCACTCACATTGGGTCTCCGGCATAACCATCAACACTTCGAACTGCCCTAACATACTCAAAAACGTGGTCCCAACACACACATACGCAAGAAACACAACCAAACACCCATCGACTTTTTCGTAAAGGCATACACAGTGGGGTTCGAAACACACACAGAGACACACACACACACACTGTCACACTCACAACACAGCACTCACACTGGGTCGCCAGCAGAGCCATCGACACTTGGAACTGACCTAACATATTCACAAACGTGGTCGAAACACACATACAGAAGAAACACACACAAACACCCATCGACTTTTTCTTACAGGCATACAAATGGTTTCCCGCAACACACACACACACACACACACACACACACAATGTCACCCTCACAACACAGCACTCACACTGGATCTCCAGCAGAGCCATGAACACTTGGAACTGCCCTGACACACTCACATACGTGCTCCCGAAACACAGATACACAAGAAACACACACAAACACCCATCGACATTTCCTTACAGGCAGACACAGTGGGGTTCCCCCAAACACACACACACACACTGTCACACTCACAACACAGCACTCACACTGTTCCTTGCAGAGCCATCACCACTTGGAACTGCCCTGACATACCCAAATACGTTGTCCCGAGACACACATACACAAGAAACACACAGAAACACCCATCGACTTTTTCTTACAGGCATACAAAATGGTTTCCCGCAAACACACACACACACACACACATACACTATCACACTCACAACACAGCACTCACACTGGGTCTCCCGCAGAACCCTCAACACTTGAAACTGCCCTAACATACTCTCAAACGTGGCCCGACACACACATATACAAGTAACACACAAACACCCATCGACTTTTTCTTACAGTCATACACAATGGTTTCCCTGAAACACACACACAGACACACACACACAAACTGTCACACTCACAACACAGCACTCACATTGGGTCTCCGGCATAACCATCAACACTTCGAACTGCCCTAACATACTCAAAAACGTGGTCCCGACACACACATACGAAAGAAACACAACCAAACACCCATCGACTTTTTCGTAAAGGCATACACAGTGGGGTTTCGAAACACACACAGACACACACACACACACTGTCACACTCACAACACAGCACTCACACTGGGTCGCCAGCAGAGCCATCGACACTTGGAACTGACCTAACATATTCACAAACGTTGTCCCGAAACACACATACAGAAGAAACACACACAAACACCCATCGACTTTTTCTTACAGGCATACAAATGGTTTCCCGCAAACACACACACACACACACACACACACACACACAATGTCACCCTCACAACACAGCACTCACACTGGATCTCCAGCAGAGCCATGAACACTTGGAACTGCAGTGACACGCTTACGTACGTGCTCCCGAAACACAGATACACAAGAAACACACACAAACACCCATCGACATTTCCTTACAGGCAGACACAGTGGGGTTCCCCCAAACACACACACACACACTGTCACACTCACAACACAGCACTCACACTGTTCCTTGCAGAGCCATCACCACTTGGAACTGCCCTGACATACCCAAAAACGTTGTCCCGAGACACACATACACAAGAAACACACAGAAACACCCATCGACTTTTTCTTACAGGCATACAAAATGGTTTCCCGCAAACACACACACACACACACATACACTATCACACTCACAACACAGCACTCACACTGGGTCTCCCGCAGAACCCTCAACACTTGAAACTGCCCTAACATACTCTCAAACGTGGCCCGACACACACATATACAAGTAACACACAAACACCCATCGACTTTTTCTTACACTCATACACAATGGTTTCCCTGAAACACACACACAGACAAACACACACAAACTGTCACACTCACAACACAGCACTCACATTGGGTCTCCGGCATAACCATCAACACTTCGAACTGCCCTAACATACTCAAAAACGTGGTCCCGACACACACATACGCAAGAAACACAACCAAACACCCATCGACTTTTTCGTAAAGGCATACACAGTGGGGTTCGAAACACACACACAGACACACACACACACTGTCACACTCACAACACAGCACTCACACTGGGTCGCCAGCAGAGCCATCGACACTTGGAACTGACCTAACATATTCACAAACGTGGTCGAAACACACATACAGAAGAAACACACACAAACACCCATCGACTTTTTCTTACAGGCATACAAATGGTTTCCCGCAACACACACACACACACACACACACACACACAATGTCACCCTCACAACACAGCACTCACACTGGATCTCCAGCAGAGCCATGAACACTTGGAACTGCCCTGACACACTCACATACGTGCTCCCGAAACACAGATACACAAGAAACACACACAAACACCCATCGACATTTCCTTACAGGCAGACACAGTGGGGTTCCCCCAAACACACACACACACACTGTCACACTCACAACACAGCACTCACACTGTTCCTTGCAGAGCCATCACCACTTGGAACTGCCCTGACATACCCAAATACGTTGTCCCGAGACACACATACACAAGAAACACACAGAAACACCCATCGACTTTTTCTTACAGGCATACAAAATGGTTTCCCGCAAACACACACACACACACACACATACACTATCACACTCACAACACAGCACTCACACTGGGTCTCCCGCAGAACCCTCAACACTTGAAACTGCCCTAACATACTCTCAAACGTGGCCCGACACACACATATACAAGTAACACACAAACACCCATCGACTTTTTCTTACAGTCATACACAATGGTTTCCCTGAAACACACACACAGACACACACACACAAACTGTCACACTCACAACACAGCACTCACATTGGGTCTCCGGCATAACCATCAACACTTCGAACTGCCCTAACATACTCAAAAACGTGGTCCCGACACACACATACGCAAGAAACACAACCAAACACCCATCGACTTTTTCGTAAAGGCATACACAGTGGGGTTTCGAAACACACACAGACACACACACACACACTGTCACACTCACAACACAGCACTCACAGTGGGTCGCCAGCAGAGCCATCGACACTTGGAACTGACCTAACATATTCACAAACGTTGTCCCGAAACACACATACAGAAGAAACACACACAAACACCCATCGACTTTTTCTTACAGGCATACAAATGGTTTCCCGCAAACACACATACACACACACACACACACACACACAATGTCACCCTCACAACACAGCACTCACACTGGATCTCCAGCAGAGCCATGAACACTTGGAACTGCAGTGACACGCTTACGTACGTGCTCCCGAAACACAGATACACAAGAAACACACACAAACACCCATCGACATTTCCTTACAGGCAGACACAGTGGGGTTCCCCCAAACACACACACACACACTGTCACACTCACAACACAGCACTCACACTGTTCCTTGCAGAGCCATCACCACTTGGAACTGCCCTGACATACCCAAAAACGTTGTCCCGAGACACACATACACAAGAAACACACAGAAACACCCATCGACTTTTTCTTACAGGCATACAAAATGGTTTCCCGCAAACACACACACACACACACATACACTATCACACTCACAACACAGCACTCACACTGGGTCTCCCGCAGAACCCTCAACACTTGAAACTGCCCTAACATACTCTCAAACGTGGCCCGACACACACATATACAAGTAACACACAAACACCCATCGACTTTTTCTTACACTCATACACAATGGTTTCCCTGAAACACACACACAGACAAACACACACAAACTGTCACACTCACAACACAGCACTCACATTGGGTCTCCGGCATAACCATCAACACTTCGAACTGCCCTAACATACCCAAAAACGTGGTCCCGACACACACATACGCAAGAAACACAACCAAACACCCATCGACTTTTTCGTAAAGGCATACACAGTGGGGTTCGAAACACACACACAGACACACACACACACTGTCACACTCACAACACAGCACTCACACTGGGTCGCCAGCAGAGCCATCGACACTTGGAACTGACCTAACATATTCACAAACGTGGTCGAAACACACATACAGAAGAAACACACACAAACACCCATCGACTTTTTCTTACAGGCATACAAATGGTTTCCCGCAACACACACACACACACACACACACACACACAATGTCACCCTCACAACACAGCACTCACACTGGATCTCCAGCAGAGCCATGAACACTTGGAACTGCCCTGACACACTCACATACGTGCTCCCGAAACACAGATACACAAGAAACACACACAAACACCCATCGACATTTCCTTACAGGCAGACACAGTGGGGTTCCCCCAAACACACACACACACACTGTCACACTCACAACACAGCACTCACACTGTTCCTTGCAGAGCCATCACCACTTGGAACTGCCCTGACATACCCAAATACGTTGTCCCGAGACACACATACACAAGAAACACACAGAAACACCCATCGACTTTTTCTTACAGGCATACAAAATGGTTTCCCGCAAACACACACACACACACACACATACACTATCACACTCACAACACAGCACTCACACTGGGTCTCCCGCAGAACCCTCAACACTTGAAACTGCCCTAACATACTCTCAAACGTGGCCCGACACACACATATACAAGTAACACACAAACACCCATCGACTTTTTCTTACAGTCATACACAATGGTTTCCCTGAAACACACACACAGACACACACACACAAACTGTCACACTCACAACACAGCACTCACATTGGGTCTCCGGCATAACCATCAACACTTCGAACTGCCCTAACATACTCAAAAACGTGGTCCCGACACACACATACGCAAGAAACACAACCAAACACCCATCGACTTTTTCGTAAAGGCATACACAGTGGGGTTTCGAAACACACACAGACACACACACACACACTGTCACACTCACAACACAGCACTCACACTGGGTCGCCAGCAGAGCCATCGACACTTGGAACTGACCTAACATATTCACAAACGTTGTCCCGAAACACACATACAGAAGAAACACACACAAACACCCATCGACTTTTTCTTACAGGCATACAAATGGTTTCCCGCAAACACACACACACACACACACACACACACACACACAATGTCACCCTCACAACACAGCACTCACACTGGATCTCCAGCAGAGCCATGAACACTTGGAACTGCCCTGACACACTCACGTACGTGCTCCCGAAACACAGATACACAAGAAACACACACAAACACCCATCGACATTTCCTTACAGGCAGACACAGTGGGGTTCCCCCAAACACACACACACACACTGTCACACTCACAACACAGCACTCACACTGTTCCTTGCAGAGCCATCACCACTTGGAACTGCCCTGACATACCCAAATACGTTGTCCCGAGACACACATACACAAGAAACACACAGAAACACCCATCGACTTTTTCTTACAGGCATACAAAATGGTTTCCCGCAAACACACACACACACACACATACACTATCACACTCACAACACAGCACTCACACTGGGTCTCCCGCAGAACCCTCAACACTTGAAACTGCCCTAACATACTCTCAAACGTGGCCCGACACACACATATACAAGTAACACACAAACACCCATCGACTTTTTCTTACAGTCATACACAACGGTTTCCCTGAAACACACACACAGACAAACACACACAAACTGTCACACTCACAACACAGCACTCACATTGGGTCTCCGGCATAACCATCAACACTTCGAACTGCCCTAACATACTCAACAACGTGGTCCCGACACACACATACGCAAGAAACACAACCAAACACCCATCGACTTTTTCGTAAAGGCATACACAGTGGGGTTCGAAACACACACACAGACACACACACACACACTGTCACACTCACAACACAGCACTCACACTGGGTCGCCAGCAGAGCCATCGACAGTTGGAACTGACCTAACATATTCACAAACGTGGTCGAAACACACATACAGAAGAAACACACACAAACACCCATCGACTTTTTCTTACAGGCATACAAATGGTTTCCCGCAACACACACACACACACACACACACACACACAATGTCACCCTCACAACACAGCACTCACACTGGATCTCCAGCAGAGCCATGAACACTTGGAACTGCCCTGACACACTCACATACGTGCTCCCGAAACACAGATACACAAGAAACACACACAAACACCCATCGACATTTCCTTACAGGCAGACACAGTGGGGTTCCCCCAAACACACACACACACACTGTCACACTCACAACACAGCACTCACACTGTTCCTTGCAGAGCCATCACCACTTGGAACTGCCCTGACATACCCAATTACGTTGTCCCGAGACACACATACACAAGAAACACACAGAAACACCCATCGACTTTTTCTTACAGGCATACAAAATGGTTTCCCGCAAACACACACACACACACACACATACACTATCACACTCACAACACAGCACTCACACTGGGTCTCCCGCAGAACCCTCAACACTTGAAACTGCCCTAACATACTCTCAAACGTGGCCCGACACACACATATACAAGTAACACACAAACACCCATCGACTTTTTCTTACAGTCATACACAATGGTTTCCCTGAAACACACACACAGACACACACACACAAACTGTCACACTCACAACACAGCACTCACATTGGGTCTCCGGCATAACCATCAACACTTCGAACTGCCCTAACATACTCAAAAACGTGGTCCCGACACACACATACGCAAGAAACACAACCAAACACCCATCGACTTTTTCGTAAAGGCATACACAGTGGGGTTTCGAAACACACACAGACACACACACACACACTGTCACACTCACAACACAGCACTCACACTGGGTCACCAGCAGAGCCATCGACACTTGGAACTGACCTAACATATTCACAAACGTTGTCCCGAAACACACATACAGAAGAAACACACACAAACACCCATCGACTTTTTCTTACAGGCATACAAATGGTTTCCCGCAAACACACACACACACACACACACACACACACACAATGTCACCCTCACAACACAGCACTCACACTGGATCTCCAGCAGAGCCATGAACACTTGGAACTGCACTGACACGCTTACGTACGTGCTCCCGAAACACAGATACACAAGAAACACACACAAACACCCATCGACATTTCCTTACAGGCAGACACAGTGGGGTTCCCCCAAACACACACACACACACTGTCACACTCACAACACAGCACTCACACTGTTCCTTGCAGAGCCATCACCACTTGGAACTGCCCTGACATACCCAAAAACGTTGTCCCGAGACACACATACACAAGAAACACACAGAAACACCCATCGACTTTTTCTTACAGGCATACAAAATGGTTTCCCGCAAACACACACACACACACACATACACTATCACACTCACAACACAGCACTCACACTGGGTCTCCCGCAGAACCCTCAACACTTGAAACTGCCCTAACATACTCTCAAACGTGGCCCGACACACACATATACAAGTAACACACAAACACCCATCGACTTTTTCTTACAGTCATACACAATGGTTTCCCTGAAACACACACACAGACACACACACACAAACTGTCACACTCACAACACAGCACTCACATTGGGTCTCCGGCATAACCATCAACACTTCGAACTGCCCTAACATACTCAAAAACGTGGTCCCGACACACACATACGCAAGAAACACAACCAAACACCCATCGACTTTTTCGTAAAGGCATACACAGTGGGGTTCGAAACACACACACAGACACACACACACACTGTCACACTCACAACACAGCACTCACACTGGGTCGCCAGCAGAGCCATCGACACTTGGAACTGACCTAACATATTCACAAACGTGGTCGAAACACACATACAGAAGAAACACACACAAACACCCATCGACTTTTTCTTACAGGCATACAAATGGTTTCCCGCAACACACACACACACACACACACACACACACAATGTCACCCTCACAACACAGCACTCACACTGGATCTCCAGCAGAGCCATGAACACTTGGAACTGCCCTGACACACTCACATACGTGCTCCCGAAACACAGATACACAAGAAACACACACAAACACCCATCGACATTTCCTTACAGGCAGACACAGTGGGGTTCCCCCAAACACACACACACACACTGTCACACTCACAACACAGCACTCACACTGTTCCTTGCAGAGCCATCACCACTTGGAACTGCCCTGACATACCCAAATACGTTGTCCCGAGACACACATACACAAGAAACACACAGAAACACCCATCGACTTTTTCTTACAGGCATACAAAATGGTTTCCCGCAAACACACACACACACACACACATACACTATCACACTCACAACACAGCACTCACACTGGGTCTCCCGCAGAACCCTCAACACTTGAAACTGCCCTAACATACTCTCAAACGTGGCCCGACACACACATATACAAGTAACACACAAACACCCATCGACTTTTTCTTACAGTCATACACAATGGTTTCCCTGAAACACACACACAGACACACACACACAAACTGTCACACTCACAACACAGCACTCACATTGGGTCTCCGGCATAACCATCAACACTTCGAACTGCCCTAACATACTCAAAAACGTGGTCCCGACACACACATACGCAAGAAACACAACCAAACACCCATCGACTTTTTCGTAAAGGCATACACAGTGGGGTTTCGAAACACACACAGACACACACACACACACTGTCACACTCACAACACAGCACTCACACTGGGTCGCCAGCAGAGCCATCGACACTTGGAACTGACCTAACATATTCACAAACGTTGTCCCGAAACACACATACAGAAGAAACACACACAAACACCCATCGACTTTTTCTTACAGGCATACAAATGGTTTCCCGCAAACACACACACACACACACACACACACACACACAATGTCACCCTCACAACACAGCACTCACACTGGATCTCCAGCAGAGCCATGAACACTTGGAACTGCACTGACACGCTTACGTACGTGCTCCCGAAACACAGATACACAAGAAACACACACAAACACCCATCGACATTTCCTTACAGGCAGACACAGTGGGGTTCCCCCAAACACACACACACACACTGTCACACTCACAACACAGCACTCACACTGTTCCTTGCAGAGCCATCACCACTTGGAACTGCCCTGACATACCCAAAAACGTTGTCCCGAGACACACATACACAAGAAACACACAGAAACACCCATCGACTTTTTCTTACAGGCATACAAAATGGTTTCCCGCAAACACACACACACACACACACATACACTATCACACTCACAACACAGCACTCACACTGGGTCTCCCGCAGAACCCTCAACACTTGAAACTGCCCTAACATACTCTCAAACGTGGCCCGACACACACATATACAAGTAACACACAAACACCCATCGACTTTTTCTTACACTCATACACAATGGTTTCCCTGAAACACACACACAGACAAACACACACAAACTGTCACACTCACAACACAGCACTCACATTGGGTCTCCGGCATAACCATCAACACTTCGAACTGCCCTAACATACTCAAAAACGTGGTCCCGACACACACATACGCAAGAAACACAACCAAACACCCATCGACTTTTTCGTAAAGGCATACACAGTGGGGTTCGAAACACACACACAGACACACACACACACACTGTCACACTCACAACACAGCACTCACACTGGGTCGCCAGCAGAGCCATCGACACTTGGAACTGACCTAACATATTCACAAACGTGGTCGAAACACACATACAGAAGAAACACACACAAACACCCATCGACTTATTCTTACAGGCATACAAATGGTTTCCCGCAACACACACACACACACACACACACACACACAATGTCACCCTCACAACACAGCACTCACACTGGATCTCCAGCAGAGCCATGAACACTTGGAACTGCCCTGACACACTCACATACGTGCTCCCGAAACACAGATACACAAGAAACACACACAAACACCCATCGACATTTCCTTACAGGCAGACACAGTGGGGTTCCCCCAAACACACACACACACACTGTCACACTCACAACACAGCACTCACACTGTTCCTTGCAGAGCCATCACCACTTGGAACTGCCCTGACATACCCAAATACGTTGTCCCGAGACACACATACACAAGAAACACACAGAAACACCCATCGACTTTTTCTTACAGGCATACAAAATGGTTTCCCGCAAACACACACACACACACACACATACACTATCACACTCACAACACAGCACTCACACTGGGTCTCCCGCAGAACCCTCAACACTTGAAACTGCCCTAACATACTCTCAAACGTGGCCCGACACACACATATACAAGTAACACACAAACACCCATCGACTTTTTCTTACAGTCATACACAATGGTTTCCCTGAAACACACACACAGACACACACACACAAACTGTCACACTCACAACACAGCACTCACATTGGGTCTCCGGCATAACCATCAACACTTCGAACTGCCCTAACATACTCAAAAACGTGGTCCCGACACACACATACGCAAGAAACACAACCAAACACCCATCGACTTTTTCGTAAAGGCATACACAGTGGGGTTTCGAAACACACACAGACACACACACACACACTGTCACACTCACAACACAGCACTCACACTGGGTCGCCAGCAGAGCCATCGACACTTGGAACTGACCTAACATATTCACAAACGTTGTCCCGAAACACACATACAGAAGAAACACACACAAACACCCATCGACTTTTTCTTACAGGCATACAAATGGTTTCCCGCAAACACACACACACACACACACACACACACACAATGTCACCCTCACAACACAGCACTCACACTGGATCTCCAGCAGAGCCATGAACACTTGGAACTGCACTGACACGCTTACGTACGTGCTCCCGAAACACAGATACACAAGAAACACACACAAACACCCATCGACATTTCCTTACAGGCAGACACAGTGGGGTTCCCCCAAACACACACACACACACTGTCACACTCACAACACAGCACTCACACTGTTCCTTGCAGAGCCATCACCACTTGGAACTGCCCTGACATACCCAAAAACGTTGTCCCGAGACACACATACACAAGAAACACACAGAAACACCCATCGACTTTTTCTTACAGGCATACAAAATGGTTTCCCGCAAACACACACACACACACACATACACTATCACACTCACAACACAGCACTCACACTGGGTCTCCCGCAGAACCCTCAACACTTGAAACTGCCCTAACATACTCTCAAACGTGGCCCGACACACACATATACAAGTAACACACAAACACCCATCGACTTTTTCTTACACTCATACACAATGGTTTCCCTGAAACACACACACAGACAAACACACACAAACTGTCACACTCACAACACAGCACTCACATTGGGTCTCCGGCATAACCATCAACACTTCGAACTGCCCTAACATACTCAAAAACGTGGTCCCGACACACACATACGCAAGAAACACAACCAAACACCCATCGACTTTTTCGTAAAGGCATACACAGTGGGGTTCGAAACACACACACAGACACACACACACACTGTCACACTCACAACACAGCACTCACACTGGGTCGCCAGCAGAGCCATCGACACTTGGAACTGACCTAACATATTCACAAACGTGGTCGAAACACACATACAGAAGAAACACACACAAACACCCATCGACTTTTTCTTACAGGCATACAAATGGTTTCCCGCAACACACACACACACACACACACACACACACAATGTCACCCTCACAACACAGCACTCACACTGGATCTCCAGCAGAGCCATGAACACTTGGAACTGCCCTGACACACTCACATACGTGCTCCCGAAACACAGATACACAAGAAACACACACAAACACCCATCGACATTTCCTTACAGGCAGACACAGTGGGGTTCCCCCAAACACACACACACACACTGTCACACTCACAACACAGCACTCACACTGTTCCTTGCAGAGCCATCACCACTTGGAACTGCCCTGACATACCCAAATACGTTGTCCCGAGACACACATACACAAGAAACACACAGAAACACCCATCGACTTTTTCTTACAGGCATACAAAATGGTTTCCCGCAAACACACACACACACACACACATACACTATCACACTCACAACACAGCACTCACACTGGGTCTCCCGCAGAACCCTCAACACTTGAAACTGCCCTAACATACTCTCAAACGTGGCCCGACACACACATATACAAGTAACACACAAACACCCATCGACTTTTTCTTACAGTCATACACAATGGTTTCCCTGAAACACACACACAGACACACACACACAAACTGTCACACTCACAACACAGCACTCACATTGGGTCTCCGGCATAACCATCAACACTTCGAACTGCCCTAACATACTCAAAAACGTGGTCCCGACACACACATACGCAAGAAACACAACCAAACACCCATCGACTTTTTCGTAAAGGCATACACAGTGGGGTTTCGAAACACACACAGACACACACACACACACTGTCACACTCACAACACAGCACTCACAGTGGGTCGCCAGCAGAGCCATCGACACTTGGAACTGACCTAACATATTCACAAACGTTGTCCCGAAACACACATACAGAAGAAACACACACAAACACCCATCGACTTTTTCTTACAGGCATACAAATGGTTTCCCGCAAACACACACACACACACACACACACACACACAATGTCACCCTCACAACACAGCACTCACACTGGATCTCCAGCAGAGCCATGAACACTTGGAACTGCACTGACACGCTTACGTACGTGCTCCCGAAACACAGATACACAAGAAACACACACAAACACCCATCGACATTTCCTTACAGGCAGACACAGTGGGGTTCCCCCAAACACACACACACACACTGTCACACTCACAACACAGCACTCACACTGTTCCTTGCAGAGCCATCACCACTTGGAACTGCCCTGACATACCCAAAAACGTTGTCCCGAGACACACATACACAAGAAACACACAGAAACACCCATCGACTTTTTCTTACAGGCATACAAAATGGTTTCCCGCAAACACACACACACACACACATACACTATCACACTCACAACACAGCACTCACACTGGGTCTCCCGCAGAACCCTCAACACTTGAAACTGCCCTAACATACTCTCAAACGTGGCCCGACACACACATATACAAGTAACACACAAACACCCATCGACTTTTTCTTACACTCATACACAATGGTTTCCCTGAAACACACACACAGACAAACACACACAAACTGTCACACTCACAACACAGCACTCACATTGGGTCTCCGGCATAACCATCAACACTTCGAACTGCCCTAACATACCCAAAAACGTGGTCCCGACACACACATACGCAAGAAACACAACCAAACACCCATCGACTTTTTCGTAAAGGCATACACAGTGGGGTTCGAAACACACACACAGACACACACACACACTGTCACACTCACAACACAGCACTCACACTGGGTCGCCAGCAGAGCCATCGACACTTGGAACTGACCTAACATATTCACAAACGTGGTCGAAACACACATACAGAAGAAACACACACAAACACCCATCGACTTTTTCTTACAGGCATACAAATGGTTTCCCGCAACACACACACACACACACACACACACACACAATGTCACCCTCACAACACAGCACTCACACTGGATCTCCAGCAGAGCCATGAACACTTGGAACTGCCCTGACACACTCACATACGTGCTCCCGAAACACAGATACACAAGAAACACACACAAACACCCATCGACATTTCCTTACAGGCAGACACAGTGGGGTTCCCCCAAACACACACACACACACTGTCACACTCACAACACAGCACTCACACTGTTCCTTGCAGAGCCATCACCACTTGGAACTGCCCTGACATACCCAAATACGTTGTCCCGAGACACACATACACAAGAAACACACAGAAACACCCATCGACTTTTTCTTACAGGCATACAAAATGGTTTCCCGCAAACACACACACACACACACACATACACTATCACACTCACAACACAGCACTCACACTGGGTCTCCCGCAGAACCCTCAACACTTGAAACTGCCCTAACATACTCTCAAACGTGGCCCGACACACACATATACAAGTAACACACAAACACCCATCGACTTTTTCTTACAGTCATACACAATGGTTTCCCTGAAACACACACACAGACACACACACACAAACTGTCACACTCACAACACAGCACTCACATTGGGTCTCCGGCATAACCATCAACACTTCGAACTGCCCTAACATACTCAAAAACGTGGTCCCGACACACACATACGCAAGAAACACAACCAAACACCCATCGACTTTTTCGTAAAGGCATACACAGTGGGGTTTCGAAACACACACAGACACACACACACACACTGTCACACTCACAACACAGCACTCACACTGGGTCGCCAGCAGAGCCATCGACACTTGGAACTGACCTAACATATTCACAAACGTTGTCCCGAAACACACATACAGAAGAAACACACACAAACACCCATCGACTTTTTCTTACAGGCATACAAATGGTTTCCCGCAAACACACACACACACACACACACACACACACACAATGTCACCCTCACAACACAGCACTCACACTGGATCTCCAGCAGAGCCATGAACACTTGGAACTGCCCTGACACACTCACGTACGTGCTCCCGAAACACAGATACACAAGAAACACACACAAACACCCATCGACATTTCCTTACAGGCAGACACAGTGGGGTTCCCCCAAACACACACACACACACTGTCACACTCACAACACAGCACTCACACTGTTCCTTGCAGAGCCATCACCACTTGGAACTGCCCTGACATACCCAAATACGTTGTCCCGAGACACACATACACAAGAAACACACAGAAACACCCATCGACTTTTTCTTACAGGCATACAAAATGGTTTCCCGCAAACACACACACACACACACATACACTATCACACTCACAACACAGCACTCACACTGGGTCTCCCGCAGAACCCTCAACACTTGAAACTGCCCTAACATACTCTCAAACGTGGCCCGACACACACATATACAAGTAACACACAAACACCCATCGACTTTTTCTTACAGTCATACACAACGGTTTCCCTGAAACACACACACAGACAAACACACACAAACTGTCACACTCACAACACAGCACTCACATTGGGTCTCCGGCATAACCATCAACACTTCGAACTGCCCTAACATACTCAACAACGTGGTCCCGACACACACATACGCAAGAAACACAACCAAACACCCATCGACTTTTTCGTAAAGGCATACACAGTGGGGTTCGAAACACACACACAGACACACACACACACACTGTCACACTCACAACACAGCACTCACACTGGGTCGCCAGCAGAGCCATCGACAGTTGGAACTGACCTAACATATTCACAAACGTGGTCGAAACACACATACAGAAGAAACACACACAAACACCCATCGACTTTTTCTTACAGGCATACAAATGGTTTCCCGCAACACACACACACACACACACACACACACACAATGTCACCCTCACAACACAGCACTCACACTGGATCTCCAGCAGAGCCATGAACACTTGGAACTGCCCTGACACACTCACATACGTGCTCCCGAAACACAGATACACAAGAAACACACACAAACACCCATCGACATTTCCTTACAGGCAGACACAGTGGGGTTCCCCCAAACACACACACACACACTGTCACACTCACAACACAGCACTCACACTGTTCCTTGCAGAGCCATCACCACTTGGAACTGCCCTGACATACCCAATTACGTTGTCCCGAGACACACATACACAAGAAACACACAGAAACACCCATCGACTTTTTCTTACAGGCATACAAAATGGTTTCCCGCAAACACACACACACACACACACATACACTATCACACTCACAACACAGCACTCACACTGGGTCTCCCGCAGAACCCTCAACACTTGAAACTGCCCTAACATACTCTCAAACGTGGCCCGACACACACATATACAAGTAACACACAAACACCCATCGACTTTTTCTTACAGTCATACACAATGGTTTCCCTGAAACACACACACAGACACACACACACAAACTGTCACACTCACAACACAGCACTCACATTGGGTCTCCGGCATAACCATCAACACTTCGAACTGCCCTAACATACTCAAAAACGTGGTCCCGACACACACATACGCAAGAAACACAACCAAACACCCATCGACTTTTTCGTAAAGGCATACACAGTGGGGTTTCGAAACACACACAGACACACACACACACACTGTCACACTCACAACACAGCACTCACACTGGGTCACCAGCAGAGCCATCGACACTTGGAACTGACCTAACATATTCACAAACGTTGTCCCGAAACACACATACAGAAGAAACACACACAAACACCCATCGACTTTTTCTTACAGGCATACAAATGGTTTCCCGCAAACACACACACACACACACACACACACACACACAATGTCACCCTCACAACACAGCACTCACACTGGATCTCCAGCAGAGCCATGAACACTTGGAACTGCACTGACACGCTTACGTACGTGCTCCCGAAACACAGATACACAAGAAACACACACAAACACCCATCGACATTTCCTTACAGGCAGACACAGTGGGGTTCCCCCAAACACACACACACACACTGTCACACTCACAACACAGCACTCACACTGTTCCTTGCAGAGCCATCACCACTTGGAACTGCCCTGACATACCCAAAAACGTTGTCCCGAGACACACATACACAAGAAACACACAGAAACACCCATCGACTTTTTCTTACAGGCATACAAAATGGTTTCCCGCAAACACACACACACACACACATACACTATCACACTCACAACACAGCACTCACACTGGGTCTCCCGCAGAACCCTCAACACTTGAAACTGCCCTAACATACTCTCAAACGTGGCCCGACACACACATATACAAGTAACACACAAACACCCATCGACTTTTTCTTACAGTCATACACAATGGTTTCCCTGAAACACACACACAGACACACACACACAAACTGTCACACTCACAACACAGCACTCACATTGGGTCTCCGGCATAACCATCAACACTTCGAACTGCCCTAACATACTCAAAAACGTGGTCCCGACACACACATACGCAAGAAACACAACCAAACACCCATCGACTTTTTCGTAAAGGCATACACAGTGGGGTTCGAAACACACACACAGACACACACACACACTGTCACACTCACAACACAGCACTCACACTGGGTCGCCAGCAGAGCCATCGACACTTGGAACTGACCTAACATATTCACAAACGTGGTCGAAACACACATACAGAAGAAACACACACAAACACCCATCGACTTTTTCTTACAGGCATACAAATGGTTTCCCGCAACACACACACACACACACACACACACACACAATGTCACCCTCACAACACAGCACTCACACTGGATCTCCAGCAGAGCCATGAACACTTGGAACTGCCCTGACACACTCACATACGTGCTCCCGAAACACAGATACACAAGAAACACACACAAACACCCATCGACATTTCCTTACAGGCAGACACAGTGGGGTTCCCCCAAACACACACACACACACTGTCACACTCACAACACAGCACTCACACTGTTCCTTGCAGAGCCATCACCACTTGGAACTGCCCTGACATACCCAAATACGTTGTCCCGAGACACACATACACAAGAAACACACAGAAACACCCATCGACTTTTTCTTACAGGCATACAAAATGGTTTCCCGCAAACACACACACACACACACACATACACTATCACACTCACAACACAGCACTCACACTGGGTCTCCCGCAGAACCCTCAACACTTGAAACTGCCCTAACATACTCTCAAACGTGGCCCGACACACACATATACAAGTAACACACAAACACCCATCGACTTTTTCTTACAGTCATACACAATGGTTTCCCTGAAACACACACACAGACACACACACACAAACTGTCACACTCACAACACAGCACTCACATTGGGTCTCCGGCATAACCATCAACACTTCGAACTGCCCTAACATACTCAAAAACGTGGTCCCGACACACACATACGCAAGAAACACAACCAAACACCCATCGACTTTTTCGTAAAGGCATACACAGTGGGGTTTCGAAACACACACAGACACACACACACACACTGTCACACTCACAACACAGCACTCACACTGGGTCGCCAGCAGAGCCATCGACACTTGGAACTGACCTAACATATTCACAAACGTTGTCCCGAAACACACATACAGAAGAAACACACACAAACACCCATCGACTTTTTCTTACAGGCATACAAATGGTTTCCCGCAAACACACACACACACACACACACACACACACACACAATGTCACCCTCACAACACAGCACTCACACTGGATCTCCAGCAGAGCCATGAACACTTGGAACTGCACTGACACGCTTACGTACGTGCTCCCGAAACACAGATACACAAGAAACACACACAAACACCCATCGACATTTCCTTACAGGCAGACACAGTGGGGTTCCCCCAAACACACACACACACACTGTCACACTCACAACACAGCACTCACACTGTTCCTTGCAGAGCCATCACCACTTGGAACTGCCCTGACATACCCAAAAACGTTGTCCCGAGACACACATACACAAGAAACACACAGAAACACCCATCGACTTTTTCTTACAGGCATACAAAATGGTTTCCCGCAAACACACACACACACACACACATACACTATCACACTCACAACACAGCACTCACACTGGGTCTCCCGCAGAACCCTCAACACTTGAAACTGCCCTAACATACTCTCAAACGTGGCCCGACACACACATATACAAGTAACACACAAACACCCATCGACTTTTTCTTACACTCATACACAATGGTTTCCCTGAAACACACACACAGACAAACACACACAAACTGTCACACTCACAACACAGCACTCACATTGGGTCTCCGGCATAACCATCAACACTTCGAACTGCCCTAACATACTCAAAAACGTGGTCCCGACACACACATACGCAAGAAACACAACCAAACACCCATCGACTTTTTCGTAAAGGCATACACAGTGGGGTTCGAAACACACACACAGACACACACACACACACTGTCACACTCACAACACAGCACTCACACTGGGTCGCCAGCAGAGCCATCGACACTTGGAACTGACCTAACATATTCACAAACGTGGTCGAAACACACATACAGAAGAAACACACACAAACACCCATCGACTTATTCTTACAGGCATACAAATGGTTTCCCGCAACACACACACACACACACACACACACACACAATGTCACCCTCACAACACAGCACTCACACTGGATCTCCAGCAGAGCCATGAACACTTGGAACTGCCCTGACACACTCACATACGTGCTCCCGAAACACAGATACACAAGAAACACACACAAACACCCATCGACATTTCCTTACAGGCAGACACAGTGGGGTTCCCCCAAACACACACACACACACTGTCACACTCACAACACAGCACTCACACTGTTCCTTGCAGAGCCATCACCACTTGGAACTGCCCTGACATACCCAAATACGTTGTCCCGAGACACACATACACAAGAAACACACAGAAACACCCATCGACTTTTTCTTACAGGCATACAAAATGGTTTCCCGCAAACACACACACACACACACACATACACTATCACACTCACAACACAGCACTCACACTGGGTCTCCCGCAGAACCCTCAACACTTGAAACTGCCCTAACATACTCTCAAACGTGGCCCGACACACACATATACAAGTAACACACAAACACCCATCGACTTTTTCTTACAGTCATACACAATGGTTTCCCTGAAACACACACACAGACACACACACACAAACTGTCACACTCACAACACAGCACTCACATTGGGTCTCCGGCATAACCATCAACACTTCGAACTGCCCTAACATACTCAAAAACGTGGTCCCGACACACACATACGCAAGAAACACAACCAAACACCCATCGACTTTTTCGTAAAGGCATACACAGTGGGGTTTCGAAACACACACAGACACACACACACACACTGTCACACTCACAACACAGCACTCACACTGGGTCGCCAGCAGAGCCATCGACACTTGGAACTGACCTAACATATTCACAAACGTTGTCCCGAAACACACATACAGAAGAAACACACACAAACACCCATCGACTTTTTCTTACAGGCATACAAATGGTTTCCCGCAAACACACACACACACACACACACACACACACAATGTCACCCTCACAACACAGCACTCACACTGGATCTCCAGCAGAGCCATGAACACTTGGAACTGCACTGACACGCTTACGTACGTGCTCCCGAAACACAGATACACAAGAAACACACACAAACACCCATCGACATTTCCTTACAGGCAGACACAGTGGGGTTCCCCCAAACACACACACACACACTGTCACACTCACAACACAGCACTCACACTGTTCCTTGCAGAGCCATCACCACTTGGAACTGCCCTGACATACCCAAAAACGTTGTCCCGAGACACACATACACAAGAAACACACAGAAACACCCATCGACTTTTTCTTACAGGCATACAAAATGGTTTCCCGCAAACACACACACACACACACATACACTATCACACTCACAACACAGCACTCACACTGGGTCTCCCGCAGAACCCTCAACACTTGAAACTGCCCTAACATACTCTCAAACGTGGCCCGACACACACATATACAAGTAACACACAAACACCCATCGACTTTTTCTTACACTCATACACAATGGTTTCCCTGAAACACACACACAGACAAACACACACAAACTGTCACACTCACAACACAGCACTCACATTGGGTCTCCGGCATAACCATCAACACTTCGAACTGCCCTAACATACTCAAAAACGTGGTCCCGACACACACATACGCAAGAAACACAACCAAACACCCATCGACTTTTTCGTAAAGGCATACACAGTGGGGTTCGAAACACACACACAGACACACACACACACTGTCACACTCACAACACAGCACTCACACTGGGTCGCCAGCAGAGCCATCGACACTTGGAACTGACCTAACATATTCACAAACGTGGTCGAAACACACATACAGAAGAAACACACACAAACACCCATCGACTTTTTCTTACAGGCATACAAATGGTTTCCCGCAACACACACACACACACACACACACACACAATGTCACCCTCACAACACAGCACTCACACTGGATCTCCAGCAGAGCCATGAACACTTGGAACTGCCCTGACACACTCACATACGTGCTCCCGAAACACAGATACACAAGAAACACACACAAACACCCATCGACATTTCCTTACAGGCAGACACAGTGGGGTTCCCCCAAACACACACACACACACTGTCACACTCACAACACAGCACTCACACTGTTCCTTGCAGAGCCATCACCACTTGGAACTGCCCTGACATACCCAAATACGTTGTCCCGAGACACACATACACAAGAAACACACAGAAACACCCATCGACTTTTTCTTACAGGCATACAAAATGGTTTCCCGCAAACACACACACACACACACACATACACTATCACACTCACAACACAGCACTCACACTGGGTCTCCCGCAGAACCCTCAACACTTGAAACTGCCCTAACATACTCTCAAACGTGGCCCGACACACACATATACAAGTAACACACAAACACCCATCGACTTTTTCTTACAGTCATACACAATGGTTTCCCTGAAACACACACACAGACACACACACACAAACTGTCACACTCACAACACAGCACTCACATTGGGTCTCCGGCATAACCATCAACACTTCGAACTGCCCTAACATACTCAAAAACGTGGTCCCGACACACACATACGCAAGAAACACAACCAAACACCCATCGACTTTTTCGTAAAGGCATACACAGTGGGGTTTCGAAACACACACAGACACACACACACACACTGTCACACTCACAACACAGCACTCACACTGGGTCGCCAGCAGAGCCATCGACACTTGGAACTGACCTAACATATTCACAAACGTTGTCCCGAAACACACATACAGAAGAAACACACACAAACACCCATCGACTTTTTCTTACAGGCATACAAATGGTTTCCCGCAAACACACACACACACACACACACACACACACAATGTCACCCTCACAACACAGCACTCACACTGGATCTCCAGCAGAGCCATGAACACTTGGAACTGCCCTGACACACTCACGTACGTGCTCCCGAAACACAGATACACAAGAAACACACACAAACACCCATCGACATTTCCTTACAGGCAGACACAGTGGGGTTCCCCCAAACACACACACACACACTGTCACACTCACAACACAGCACTCACACTGTTCCTTGCAGAGCCATCACCACTTGGAACTGCCCTGACATACCCAAATACGTTGTCCCGAGACACACATACACAAGAAACACACAGAAACACCCATCGACTTTTTCTTACAGGCATACAAAATGGTTTCCCGCAAACACACACACACACACACACATACACTATCACACTCACAACACAGCACTCACACTGGGTCTCCCGCAGAACCCTCAACACTTGAAACTGCCCTAACATACTCTCAAACGTGGCCCGACACACACATATACAAGTAACACACAAACACCCATCGACTTTTTCTTACAGTCATACACAATGGTTTCCCTGAAACACACACACAGACACACACACACAAACTGTCACACTCACAACACAGCACTCACATTGGGTCTCCGGCATAACCATCAACACTTCGAACTGCCCTAACATACTCAAAAACGTGGTCCCGACACACACATACGCAAGAAACACAACCAAACACCCATCGACTTTTTCGTAAAGGCATACACAGTGGGGTTCGAAACACACACACAGACACACACACACACACTGTCACACTCACAACACAGCACTCACACTGGGTCGCCAGCAGAGCCATCGACACTTGGAACTGACCTAACATATTCACAAACGTGGTCGAAACACACATACAGAAGAAACACACACAAACACCCATCGACTTTTTCTTACAGGCATACAAATGGTTTCCCGCAACACACACACACACACACACACACACACAATGTCACCCTCACAACACAGCACTCACACTGGATCTCCAGCAGAGCCATGAACACTTGGAACTGCCCTGACACACTCACATACGTGCTCCCGAAACACAGATACACAAGAAACACACACAAACACCCATCGACATTTCCTTACAGGCAGACACAGTGGGGTTCCCCCAAACACACACACACACACTGTCACACTCACAACACAGCACTCACACTGTTCCTTGCAGAGCCATCACCACTTGGAACTGCCCTGACATACCCAAATACGTTGTCCCGAGACACACATACACAAGAAACACACAGAAACACCCATCGACTTTTTCTTACAGGCATACAAAATGGTTTCCCGCAAACACACACACACACACACACATACACTATCACACTCACAACACAGCACTCACACTGGGTCTCCCGCAGAACCCTCAACACTTGAAACTGCCCTAACATACTCTCAAACGTGGCCCGACACACACATATACAAGTAACACACAAACACCCATCGACTTTTTCTTACAGTCATACACAATGGTTTCCCTGAAACACACACACAGACACACACACACAAACTGTCACACTCACAACACAGCACTCACATTGGGTCTCCGGCATAACCATCAACACTTCGAACTGCCCTAACATACTCAAAAACGTGGTCCCGACACACACATACGCAAGAAACACAACCAAACACCCATCGACTTTTTCGTAAAGGCATACACAGTGGGGTTTCGAAACACACACAGACACACACACACACACTGTCACACTCACAACACAGCACTCACACTGGGTCGCCAGCAGAGCCATCGACACTTGGAACTGACCTAACATATTCACAAACGTTGTCCCGAAACACACATACAGAAGAAACACACACAAACACCCATCGACTTTTTCTTACAGGCATACAAATGGTTTCCCGCAAACACACACACACACACACACACACACACACACACAATGTCACCCTCACAACACAGCACTCACACTGGATCTCCAGCAGAGCCATGAACACTTGGAACTGCACTGACACGCTTACGTACGTGCTCCCGAAACACAGATACACAAGAAACACACACAAACACCCATCGACATTTCCTTACAGGCAGACACAGTGGGGTTCCCCCAAACACACACACACACACTGTCACACTCACAACACAGCACTCACACTGTTCCTTGCAGAGCCATCACCACTTGGAACTGCCCTGACATACCCAAAAACGTTGTCCCGAGACACACATACACAAGAAACACACAGAAACACCCATCGACTTTTTCTTACAGGCATACAAAATGGTTTCCCGCAAACACACACACACACACACACATACACTATCACACTCACAACACAGCACTCACACTGGGTCTCCCGCAGAACCCTCAACACTTGAAACTGCCCTAACATACTCTCAAACGTGGCCCGACACACACATATACAAGTAACACACAAACACCCATCGACTTTTTCTTACAGTCATACACAATGGTTTCCCTGAAACACACACACAGACACACACACACAAACTGTCACACTCACAACACAGCACTCACATTGGGTCTCCGGCATAACCATCAACACTTCGAACTGCCCTAACATACTCAAAAACGTGGTCCCGACACACACATACGCAAGAAACACAACCAAACACCCATCGACTTTTTCGTAAAGGCATACACAGTGGGGTTTCGAAACACACACAGACACACACACACACACTGTCACACTCACAACACAGCACTCACACTGGGTCGCCAGCAGAGCCATCGACACTTGGAACTGACCTAACATATTCACAAACGTTGTCCCGAAACACACATACAGAAGAAACACACACAAACACCCATCGACTTTTTCTTACAGGCATACAAATGGTTTCCCGCAAACACACACACACACACACACACACACACACACAATGTCACCCTCACAACACAGCACTCACACTGGATCTCCAGCAGAGCCATGAACACTTGGAACTGCCCTGACACACTCACGTACGTGCTCCCGAAACACAGATACACAAGAAACACACACAAACACCCATCGACATTTCCTTACAGGCAGACACAGTGGGGTTCCCCCAAACACACACACACACACTGTCACACTCACAACACAGCACTCACACTGTTCCTTGCAGAGCCATCACCACTTGGAACTGCCCTGACATACCCAAATACGTTGTCCCGAGACACACATACACAAGAAACACACAGAAACACCCATCGACTTTTTCTTACAGGCATACAAAATGGTTTCCCGCAAACACACACACACACACACACATACACTATCACACTCACAACAAAGCACTCACACTGGGTCTCCCGCAGAACCCTCAACACTTGAAACTGCCCTAACATACCCTCAAACGTGGCCCGACACACACATATACAAGTAACACACAAACACCCATCGACTTTTTCTTACAGTCATACACAATGGTTTCCCTGAAACACACACACAGACACACACACACAAACTGTCACACTCACAACACAGCACTCACATTGGGTCTCCGGCATAACCATCAACACTTCGAACTGCCCTAACATACTCAAAAACGTGGTCCCGACACACACATACGCAAGAAACACAACCAAACACCCATCGACTTTTTCGTAAAGGCATACACAGTGGGGTTCGAAACACACACACAGACACACACACACACACTGTCACACTCACAACACAGCACTCACACTGGGTCGCCAGCAGAGCCATCGACACTTGGAACTGACCTAATATATTCACAAACGTGGTCGAAACACACATACAGAAGAAACACACACAAACACCCATCGACTTTTTCTTACAGGCATACAAATGGTTTCCCGCAACACACACACACACACACACACACACACACAATGTCACCCTCACAACACAGCACTCACACTGGATCTCCAGCAGAGCCATGAACACTTGGAACTGCCCTGACACACTCACATACGTGCTCCCGAAACACAGATACACAAGAAACACACACAAACACCCATCGACATTTCCTTACAGGCAGACACAGTGGGGTTCCCCCAAACACACACACACACACTGTCACACTCACAACACAGCACTCACACTGTTCCTTGCAGAGCCATCACCACTTGGAACTGCCCTGACATACCCAAATACGTTGTCCCGAGACACACATACACAAGAAACACACAGAAACACCCATCGACTTTTTCTTACAGGCATACAAAATGGTTTCCCGCAAACACACACACACACACACATACACTATCACACTCACAACACAGCACTCACACTGGGTCTCCCGCAGAACCCTCAACACTTGAAACTGCCCTAACATACTCTCAAACGTGGCCCGACACACACATATACAAGTAACACACAAACACCCATCGACTTTTTCTTACAGTCATACACAATGGTTTCCCTGAAACACACACACAGACACACACACACAAACTGTCACACTCACAACACAGCACTCACATTGGGTCTCCGGCATAACCATCAACACTTCGAACTGCCCTAACATACTCAAAAACGTGGTCCCGACACACACATACGCAAGAAACACAACCAAACACCCATCGACTTTTTCGTAAAGGCATACACAGTGGGGTTTCGAAACACACACAGACACACACACACACACTGTCACACTCACAACACAGCACTCACACTGGGTCGCCAGCAGAGCCATCGACACTTGGAACTGACCTAACATATTCACAAACGTTGTCCCGAAACACACATACAGAAGAAACACACACAAACACCCATCGACTTTTTCTTACAGGCATACAAATGGTTTCCCGCAAACACACACACACACACACACACACACACACACAATGTCACCCTCACAACACAGCACTCACACTGGATCTCCAGCAGAGCCATGAACACTTGGAACTGCACTGACACGCTTACGTACGTGCTCCCGAAACACAGATACACAAGAAACACACACAAACACCCATCGACATTTCCTTACAGGCAGACACAGTGGGGTTCCCCCAAACACACACACACACACTGTCACACTCACAACACAGCACTCACACTGTTCCTTGCAGAGCCATCACCACTTGGAACTGCCCTGACATACCCAAAAACGTTGTCCCGAGACACACATACACAAGAAACACACAGAAACACCCATCGACTTTTTCTTACAGGCATACAAAATGGTTTCCCGCAAACACACACACACACACACATACACTATCACACTCACAACACAGCACTCACACTGGGTCTCCCGCAGAACCCTCAACACTTGAAACTGCCCTAACATACTCTCAAACGTGGCCCGACACACACATATACAAGTAACACACAAACACCCATCGACTTTTTCTTACACTCATACACAATGGTTTCCCTGAAACACACACACAGACAAACACACACAAACTGTCACACTCACAACACAGCACTCACATTGGGTCTCCGGCATAACCATCAACACTTCGAACTGCCCTAACATACTCAAAAACGTGGTCCCGACACACACATACGCAAGAAACACAACCAAACACCCATCGACTTTTTCGTAAAGGCATACACAGTGGGGTTCGAAACACACACACAGACACACACACACACTGTCACACTCACAACACAGCACTCACACTGGGTCGCCAGCAGAGCCATCGACACTTGGAACTGACCTAACATATTCACAAACGTGGTCGAAACACACATACAGAAGAAACACACACAAACACCCATCGACTTTTTCTTACAGGCATACAAATGGTTTCCCGCAACACACACACACACACACACACACACACACACAATGTCACCCTCACAACACAGCACTCACACTGGATCTCCAGCAGAGCCATGAACACTTGGAACTGCCCTGACACACTCACATACGTGCTCCCGAAACACAGATACACAAGAAACACACACAAACACCCATCGACATTTCCTTACAGGCAGACACAGTGGGGTTCCCCCAAACACACACACACACACTGTCACACTCACAACACAGCACTCACACTGTTCCTTGCAGAGCCATCACCACTTGGAACTGCCCTGACATACCCAAATACGTTGTCCCGAGACACACATACACAAGAAACACACAGAAACACCCATCGACTTTTTCTTACAGGCATACAAAATGGTTTCCCGCAAACACACACACACACACACACATACACTATCACACTCACAACACAGCACTCACACTGGGTCTCCCGCAGAACCCTCAACACTTGAAACTGCCCTAACATACTCTCAAACGTGGCCCGACACACACATATACAAGTAACACACAAACACCCATCGACTTTTTCTTACAGTCATACACAATGGTTTCCCTGAAACACACACACAGACACACACACACAAACTGTCACACTCACAACACAGCACTCACATTGGGTCTCCGGCATAACCATCAACACTTCGAACTGCCCTAACATACTCAAAAACGTGGTCCCGACACACACATACGCAAGAAACACAACCAAACACCCATCGACTTTTTCGTAAAGGCATACACAGTGGGGTTTCGAAACACACACAGACACACACACACACACTGTCACACTCACAACACAGCACTCACACTGGGTCGCCAGCAGAGCCATCGACACTTGGAACTGACCTAACATATTCACAAACGTTGTCCCGAAACACACATACAGAAGAAACACACACAAACACCCATCGACTTTTTCTTACAGGCATACAAATGGTTTCCCGCAAACACACACACACACACACACACACACACACAATGTCACCCTCACAACACAGCACTCACACTGGATCTCCAGCAGAGCCATGAACACTTGGAACTGCACTGACACGCTTACGTACGTGCTCCCGAAACACAGATACACAAGAAACACACACAAACACCCATCGACATTTCCTTACAGGCAGACACAGTGGGGTTCCCCCAAACACACACACACACACTGTCACACTCACAACACAGCACTCACACTGTTCCTTGCAGAGCCATCACCACTTGGAACTGCCCTGACATACCCAAAAACGTTGTCCCGAGACACACATACACAAGAAACACACAGAAACACCCATCGACTTTTTCTTACAGGCATACAAAATGGTTTCCCGCAAACACACACACACACACACATACACTATCACACTCACAACACAGCACTCACACTGGGTCTCCCGCAGAACCCTCAACACTTGAAACTGCCCTAACATACTCTCAAACGTGGCCCGACACACACATATACAAGTAACACACAAACACCCATCGACTTTTTCTTACACTCATACACAATGGTTTCCCTGAAACACACACACAGACAAACACACACAAACTGTCACACTCACAACACAGCACTCACATTGGGTCTCCGGCATAACCATCAACACTTCGAACTGCCCTAACATACTCAAAAACGTGGTCCCGACACACACATACGCAAGAAACACAACCAAACACCCATCGACTTTTTCGTAAAGGCATACACAGTGGGGTTCGAAACACACACACAGACACACACACACACTGTCACACTCACAACACAGCACTCACACTGGGTCGCCAGCAGAGCCATCGACACTTGGAACTGACCTAACATATTCACAAACGTGGTCGAAACACACATACAGAAGAAACACACACAAACACCCATCGACTTTTTCTTACAGGCATACAAATGGTTTCCCGCAACACACACACACACACACACACACACACACACACACAATGTCACCCTCACAACACAGCACTCACACTGGATCTCCAGCAGAGCCATGAACACTTGGAACTGCCCTGACACACTCACATACGTGCTCCCGAAACACAGATACACAAGAAACACACACAAACACCCATCGACATTTCCTTACAGGCAGACACAGTGGGGTTCCCCCAAACACACACACACACACTGTCACACTCACAACACAGCACTCACACTGTTCCTTGCAGAGCCATCACCACTTGGAACTGCCCTGACATACCCAAATACGTTGTCCCGAGACACACATACACAAGAAACACACAGAAACACCCATCGACTTTTTCTTACAGGCATACAAAATGGTTTCCCGCAAACACACACACACACACACACATACACTATCACACTCACAACACAGCACTCACACTGGGTCTCCCGCAGAACCCTCAACACTTGAAACTGCCCTAACATACTCTCAAACGTGGCCCGACACACACATATACAAGTAACACACAAACACCCATCGACTTTTTCTTACAGTCATACACAATGGTTTCCCTGAAACACACACACAGACACACACACACAAACTGTCACACTCACAACACAGCACTCACATTGGGTCTCCGGCATAACCATCAACACTTCGAACTGCCCTAACATACTCAAAAACGTGGTCCCGACACACACATACGCAAGAAACACAACCAAACACCCATCGACTTTTTCGTAAAGGCATACACAGTGGGGTTTCGAAACACACACAGACACACACACACACACTGTCACACTCACAACACAGCACTCACACTGGGTCGCCAGCAGAGCCATCGACACTTGGAACTGACCTAATATATTCACAAACGTGGTCGAAACACACATACAGAAGAAACACACACAAACACCCATCGACTTTTTCTTACAGGCATACAAATGGTTTCCCGCAACACACACACACACACACACACACACACACAATGTCACCCTCACAACACAGCACTCACACTGGATCTCCAGCAGAGCCATGAACACTTGGAACTGCCCTGACACACTCACATACGTGCTCCCGAAACACAGATACACAAGAAACACACACAAACACCCATCGACATTTCCTTACAGGCAGACACAGTGGGGTTCCCCCAAACACACACACACACACTGTCACACTCACAACACAGCACTCACACTGTTCCTTGCAGAGCCATCACCACTTGGAACTGCCCTGACATACCCAAATACGTTGTCCCGAGACACACATACACAAGAAACACACAGAAACACCCATCGACTTTTTCTTACAGGCATACAAAATGGTTTCCCGCAAACACACACACACACACACACATACACTATCACACTCACAACACAGCACTCACACTGGGTCTCCCGCAGAACCCTCAACACTTGAAACTGCCCTAACATACTCTCAAACGTGGCCCGACACACACATATACAAGTAACACACAAACACCCATCGACTTTTTCTTACAGTCATACACAATGGTTTCCCTGAAACACACACACAGACACACACACACAAACTGTCACACTCACAACACAGCACTCACATTGGGTCTCCGGCATAACCATCAACACTTCGAACTGCCCTAACATACTCAAAAACGTGGTCCCGACACACACATACGCAAGAAACACAACCAAACACCCATCGACTTTTTCGTAAAGGCATACACAGTGGGGTTTCGAAACACACACAGACACACACACACACACTGTCACACTCACAACACAGCACTCACACTGGGTCGCCAGCAGAGCCATCGACACTTGGAACTGACCTAACATATTCACAAACGTTGTCCCGAAACACACATACAGAAGAAACACACACAAACACCCATCGACTTTTTCTTACAGGCATACAAATGGTTTCCCGCAAACACACACACACACACACACACACACACACACAATGTCACCCTCACAACACAGCACTCACACTGGATCTCCAGCAGAGCCATGAACACTTGGAACTGCACTGACACGCTTACGTACGTGCTCCCGAAACACAGATACACAAGAAACACACACAAACACCCATCGACATTTCCTTACAGGCAGACACAGTGGGGTTCCCCCAAACACACACACACACACTGTCACACTCACAACACAGCACTCACACTGTTCCTTGCAGAGCCATCACCACTTGGAACTGCCCTGACATACCCAAAAACGTTGTCCCGAGACACACATACACAAGAAACACACAGAAACACCCATCGACTTTTTCTTACAGGCATACAAAATGGTTTCCCGCAAACACACACACACACACACATACACTATCACACTCACAACACAGCACTCACACTGGGTCTCCCGCAGAACCCTCAACACTTGAAACTGCCCTAACATACTCTCAAACGTGGCCCGACACACACATATACAAGTAACACACAAACACCCATCGACTTTTTCTTACACTCATACACAATGGTTTCCCTGAAACACACACACAGACAAACACACACAAACTGTCACACTCACAACACAGCACTCACATTGGGTCTCCGGCATAACCATCAACACTTCGAACTGCCCTAACATACTCAAAAACGTGGTCCCGACACACACATACGCAAGAAACACAACCAAACACCCATCGACTTTTTCGTAAAGGCATACACAGTGGGGTTCGAAACACACACACAGACACACACACACACTGTCACACTCACAACACAGCACTCACACTGGGTCGCCAGCAGAGCCATCGACACTTGGAACTGACCTAACATATTCACAAACGTGGTCGAAACACACATACAGAAGAAACACACACAAACACCCATCGACTTTTTCTTACAGGCATACAAATGGTTTCCCGCAACACACACACACACACACACACACACACACACAATGTCACCCTCACAACACAGCACTCACACTGGATCTCCAGCAGAGCCATGAACACTTGGAACTGCCCTGACACACTCACATACGTGCTCCCGAAACACAGATACACAAGAAACACACACAAACACCCATCGACATTTCCTTACAGGCAGACACAGTGGGGTTCCCCCAAACACACACACACACACTGTCACACTCACAACACAGCACTCACACTGTTCCTTGCAGAGCCATCACCACTTGGAACTGCCCTGACATACCCAAATACGTTGTCCCGAGACACACATACACAAGAAACACACAGAAACACCCATCGACTTTTTCTTACAGGCATACAAAATGGTTTCCCGCAAACACACACACACACACACACATACACTATCACACTCACAACACAGCACTCACACTGGGTCTCCCGCAGAACCCTCAACACTTGAAACTGCCCTAACATACTCTCAAACGTGGCCCGACACACACATATACAAGTAACACACAAACACCCATCGACTTTTTCTTACAGTCATACACAATGGTTTCCCTGAAACACACACACAGACACACACACACAAACTGTCACACTCACAACACAGCACTCACATTGGGTCTCCGGCATAACCATCAACACTTCGAACTGCCCTAACATACTCAAAAACGTGGTCCCGACACACACATACGCAAGAAACACAACCAAACACCCATCGACTTTTTCGTAAAGGCATACACAGTGGGGTTTCGAAACACACACAGACACACACACACACACTGTCACACTCACAACACAGCACTCACACTGGGTCGCCAGCAGAGCCATCGACACTTGGAACTGACCTAACATATTCACAAACGTTGTCCCGAAACACACATACAGAAGAAACACACACAAACACCCATCGACTTTTTCTTACAGGCATACAAATGGTTTCCCGCAAACACACACACACACACACACACACACACACACAATGTCACCCTCACAACACAGCACTCACACTGGATCTCCAGCAGAGCCATGAACACTTGGAACTGCACTGACACGCTTACGTACGTGCTCCCGAAACACAGATACACAAGAAACACACACAAACACCCATCGACATTTCCTTACAGGCAGACACAGTGGGGTTCCCCCAAACACACACACACACACTGTCACACTCACAACACAGCACTCACACTGTTCCTTGCAGAGCCATCACCACTTGGAACTGCCCTGACATACCCAAAAACGTTGTCCCGAGACACACATACACAAGAAACACACAGAAACACCCATCGACTTTTTCTTACAGGCATACAAAATGGTTTCCCGCAAACACACACACACACACACATACACTATCACACTCACAACACAGCACTCACACTGGGTCTCCCGCAGAACCCTCAACACTTGAAACTGCCCTAACATACTCTCAAACGTGGCCCGACACACACATATACAAGTAACACACAAACACCCATCGACTTTTTCTTACACTCATACACAATGGTTTCCCTGAAACACACACACAGACAAACACACACAAACTGTCACACTCACAACACAGCACTCACATTGGGTCTCCGGCATAACCATCAACACTTCGAACTGCCCTAACATACTCAAAAACGTGGTCCCGACACACACATACGCAAGAAACACAACCAAACACCCATCGACTTTTTCGTAAAGGCATACACAGTGGGGTTCGAAACACACACACAGACACACACACACACTGTCACACTCACAACACAGCACTCACACTGGGTCGCCAGCAGAGCCATCGACACTTGGAACTGACCTAACATATTCACAAACGTGGTCGAAACACACATACAGAAGAAACACACACAAACACCCATCGACTTTTTCTTACAGGCATACAAATGGTTTCCCGCAACACACACACACACACACACACACACACACACACAATGTCACCCTCACAACACAGCACTCACACTGGATCTCCAGCAGAGCCATGAACACTTGGAACTGCCCTGACACACTCACATACGTGCTCCCGAAACACAGATACACAAGAAACACACACAAACACCCATCGACATTTCCTTACAGGCAGACACAGTGGGGTTCCCCCAAACACACACACACACACTGTCACACTCACAACACAGCACTCACACTGTTCCTTGCAGAGCCATCACCACTTGGAACTGCCCTGACATACCCAAATACGTTGTCCCGAGACACACATACACAAGAAACACACAGAAACACCCATCGACTTTTTCTTACAGGCATACAAAATGGTTTCCCGCAAACACACACACACACACACACATACACTATCACACTCACAACACAGCACTCACACTGGGTCTCCCGCAGAACCCTCAACACTTGAAACTGCCCTAACATACTCTCAAACGTGGCCCGACACACACATATACAAGTAACACACAAACACCCATCGACTTTTTCTTACAGTCATACACAATGGTTTCCCTGAAACACACACACAGACACACACACACAAACTGTCACACTCACAACACAGCACTCACATTGGGTCTCCGGCATAACCATCAACACTTCGAACTGCCCTAACATACTCAAAAACGTGGTCCCGACACACACATACGCAAGAAACACAACCAAACACCCATCGACTTTTTCGTAAAGGCATACACAGTGGGGTTTCGAAACACACACAGACACACACACACACACTGTCACACTCACAACACAGCACTCACACTGGGTCGCCAGCAGAGCCATCGACACTTGGAACTGACCTAACATATTCACAAACGTTGTCCCGAAACACACATACAGAAGAAACACACACAAACACCCATCGACTTTTTCTTACAGGCATACAAATGGTTTCCCGCAAACACACACACACACACACACACACACACACAATGTCACCCTCACAACACAGCACTCACACTGGATCTCCAGCAGAGCCATGAACACTTGGAACTGCCCTGACACACTCACATACGTGCTCCCGAAACACAGATACACAAGAAACACACACAAACACCCATCGACATTTCCTTACAGGCAGACACAGTGGGGTTCCCCCAAACACACACACACACACTGTCACACTCACAACACAGCACTCACACTGTTCCTTGCAGAGCCATCACCACTTGGAACTGCCCTGACATACCCAAATACGTTGTCCCGAGACACACATACACAAGAAACACACAGAAACACCCATCGACTTTTTCTTACAGGCATACAAAATGGTTTCCCGCAAACACACACACACACACACACATACACTATCACACTCACAACACAGCACTCACACTGGGTCTCCCGCAGAACCCTCAACACTTGAAACTGCCCTAACATACTCTCAAACGTGGCCCGACACACACATATACAAGTAACACACAAACACCCATCGACTTTTTCTTACACTCATACACAATGGTTTCCCTGAAACACACACACAGACAAACACACACAAACTGTCACACTCACAACACAGCACTCACATTGGGTCTCCGGCATAACCATCAACACTTCGAACTGCCCTAACATACTCAAAAACGTGGTCCCAACACACACATACGCAAGAAACACAACCAAACACCCATCGACTTTTTCGTAAAGGCATACACAGTGGGGTTCGAAACACACACACAGACACACACACACACTGTCACACTCACAACACAGCACTCACACTGGGTCGCCAGCAGAGCCATCGACACTTGGAACTGACCTAACATATTCACAAACGTGGTCGAAACACACATACAGAAGAAACACACACAAACACCCATCGACTTTTTCTTACAGGCATACAAATGGTTTCCCGCAACACACACACACACACACACACACACACACAATGTCACCCTCACAACACAGCACTCACACTGGATCTCCAGCAGAGCCATGAACACTTGGAACTGCCCTGACACACTCACATACGTGCTCCCGAAACACAGATACACAAGAAACACACACAAACACCCATCGACATTTCCTTACAGGCAGACACAGTGGGGTTCCCCCAAACACACACACACACACTGTCACACTCACAACACAGCACTCACACTGTTCCTTGCAGAGCCATCACCACTTGGAACTGCCCTGACATACCCAAATACGTTGTCCCGAGACACACATACACAAGAAACACACAGAAACACCCATCGACTTTTTCTTACAGGCATACAAAATGGTTTCCCGCAAACACACACACACACACACACATACACTATCACACTCACAACACAGCACTCACACTGGGTCTCCCGCAGAACCCTCAACACTTGAAACTGCCCTAACATACTCTCAAACGTGGCCCGACACACACATATACAAGTAACACACAAACACCCATCGACTTTTTCTTACAGTCATACACAATGGTTTCCCTGAAACACACACACAGACACACACACACAAACTGTCACACTCACAACACAGCACTCACATTGGGTCTCCGGCATAACCATCAACACTTCGAACTGCCCTAACATACTCAAAAACGTGGTCCCGACACACACATACGCAAGAAACACAACCAAACACCCATCGACTTTTTCGTAAAGGCATACACAGTGGGGTTTCGAAACACACACAGACACACACACACACACTGTCACACTCACAACACAGCACTCACACTGGGTCGCCAGCAGAGCCATCGACACTTGGAACTGACCTAACATATTCACAAACGTTGTCCCGAAACACACATACAGAAGAAACACACACAAACACCCATCGACTTTTTCTTACAGGCATACAAATGGTTTCCCGCAAACACACACACACACACACACACACACACAATGTCACCCTCACAACACAGCACTCACACTGGATCTCCAGCAGAGCCATGAACACTTGGAACTGCACTGACACGCTTACGTACGTGCTCCCGAAACACAGATACACAAGAAACACACACAAACACCCATCGACATTTCCTTACAGGCAGACACAGTGGGGTTCCCCCAAACACACACACACACACTGTCACACTCACAACACAGCACTCACACTGTTCCTTGCAGAGCCATCACCACTTGGAACTGCCCTGACATACCCAAAAACGTTGTCCCGAGACACACATACACAAGAAACACACAGAAACACCCATCGACTTTTTCTTACAGGCATACAAAATGGTTTCCCGCAAACACACACACACACACACATACACTATCACACTCACAACACAGCACTCACACTGGGTCTCCCGCAGAACCCTCAACACTTGAAACTGCCCTAACATACTCTCAAACGTGGCCCGACACACACATATACAAGTAACACACAAACACCCATCGACTTTTTCTTACACTCATACACAATGGTTTCCCTGAAACACACACACAGACAAACACACACAAACTGTCACACTCACAACACAGCACTCACATTGGGTCTCCGGCATAACCATCAACACTTCGAACTGCCCTAACATACTCAAAAACGTGGTCCCAACACACACATACGCAAGAAACACAACCAAACACCCATCGACTTTTTCGTAAAGGCATACACAGTGGGGTTCGAAACACACACACAGACACACACACACACTGTCACACTCACAACACAGCACTCACACTGGGTCGCCAGCAGAGCCATCGACACTTGGAACTGACCTAACATATTCACAAACGTGGTCGAAACACACATACAGAAGAAACACACACAAACACCCATCGACTTTTTCTTACAGGCATACAAATGGTTTCCCGCAACACACACACACACACACACACACACACACACAATGTCACCCTCACAACACAGCAATCACACTGGATCTCCAGCAGAGCCATGAACACTTGGAACTGCCCTGACACACTCACATACGTGCTCCCGAAACACAGATACACAAGAAACACACACAAACACCCATCGACATTTCCTTACAGGCAGACACAGTGGGGTTCCCCCAAACACACACACACACACTGTCACACTCACAACACAGCACTCACACTGTTCCTTGCAGAGCCATCACCACTTGGAACTGCCCTGACATACCCAAATACGTTGTCCCGAGACACACATACACAAGAAACACACAGAAACACCCATCGACTTTTTCTTACAGGCATACAAAATGGTTTCCCGCAAACACACACACACACACACACATACACTATCACACTCACAACACAGCACTCACACTGGGTCTCCCGCAGAACCCTCAACACTTGAAACTGCCCTAACATACTCTCAAACGTGGCCCGACACACACATATACAAGTAACACACAAACACCCATCGACTTTTTCTTACAGTCATACACAATGGTTTCCCTGAAACACACACACAGACACACACACACAAACTGTCACACTCACAACACAGCACTCACATTGGGTCTCCGGCATAACCATCAACACTTCGAACTGCCCTAACATACTCAAAAACGTGGTCCCGACACACACATACGCAAGAAACACAACCAAACACCCATCGACTTTTTCGTAAAGGCATACACAGTGGGGTTTCGAAACACACACAGACACACACACACACACTGTCACACTCACAACACAGCACTCACACTGGGTCGCCAGCAGAGCCATCGACACTTGGAACTGACCTAACATATTCACAAACGTTGTCCCGAAACACACATACAGAAGAAACACACACAAACACCCATCGACTTTTTCTTACAGGCATACAAATGGTTTCCCGCAAACACACACACACACACACACACACACACACAATGTCACCCTCACAACACAGCACTCACACTGGATCTCCAGCAGAGCCATGAACACTTGGAACTGCACTGACACGCTTACGTACGTGCTCCCGAAACACAGATACACAAGAAACACACACAAACACCCATCGACATTTCCTTACAGGCAGACACAGTGGGGTTCCCCCAAACACACACACACACACTGTCACACTCACAACACAGCACTCACACTGTTCCTTGCAGAGCCATCACCACTTGGAACTGCCCTGACATACCCAAAAACGTTGTCCCGAGACACACATACACAAGAAACACACAGAAACACCCATCGACTTTTTCTTACAGGCATACAAAATGGTTTCCCGCAAACACACACACACACACACATACACTATCACACTCACAACACAGCACTCACACTGGGTCTCCCGCAGAACCCTCAACACTTGAAACTGCCCTAACATACTCTCAAACGTGGCCCGACACACACATATACAAGTAACACACAAACACCCATCGACTTTTTCTTACACTCATACACAATGGTTTCCCTGAAACACACACACAGACAAACACACACAAACTGTCACACTCACAACACAGCACTCACATTGGGTCTCCGGCATAACCATCAACACTTCGAACTGCCCTAACATACTCAAAAACGTGGTCCCGACACACACATACGCAAGAAACACAACCAAACACCCATCGACTTTTTCGTAAAGGCATACACAGTGGGGTTCGAAACACACACACAGACACACACACACACTGTCACACTCACAACACAGCACTCACACTGGGTCGCCAGCAGAGCCATCGACACTTGGAACTGACCTAACATATTCACAAACGTGGTCGAAACACACATACAGAAGAAACACACACAAGCACCCATCGACTTTTTCTTACAGGCATACAAATGGTTTCCCGCAACACACACACACACACACACACACACACAATGTCACCCTCACAACACAGCACTCACACTGGATCTCCAGCAGAGCCATGAACACTTGGAACTGCCCTGACACACTCACATACGTGCTCCCGAAACACAGATACACAAGAAACACACACAAACACCCATCGACATTTCCTTACAGGCAGACACAGTGGGGTTCCCCCAAACACACACACACACACTGTCACACTCACAACACAGCACTCACACTGTTCCTTGCAGAGCCATCACCACTTGGAACTGCCCTGACATACCCAAATACGTTGTCCCGAGACACACATACACAAGAAACACACAGAAACACCCATCGACTTTTTCTTACAGGCATACAAAATGGTTTCCCGCAAACACACACACACACACACACATACACTATCACACTCACAACACAGCACTCACACTGGGTCTCCCGCAGAACCCTCAACACTTGAAACTGCCCTAACATACTCTCAAACGTGGCCCGACACACACATATACAAGTAACACACAAACACCCATCGACTTTTTCTTACAGTCATACACAATGGTTTCCCTGAAACACACACACAGACACACACACACAAACTGTCACACTCACAACACAGCACTCACATTGGGTCTCCGGCATAACCATCAACACTTCGAACTGCCCTAACATACTCAAAAACGTGGTCCCGACACACACATACGCAAGAAACACAACCAAACACCCATCGACTTTTTCGTAAAGGCATACACAGTGGGGTTTCGAAACACACACAGACACACACACACACACTGTCACACTCACAACACAGCACTCACACTGGGTCGCCAGCAGAGCCATCGACACTTGGAACTGACCTAACATATTCACAAACGTTGTCCCGAAACACACATACAGAAGAAACACACACAAACACCCATCGACTTTTTCTTACAGTCATACAAATGGTTTCCCGCAAACACACACACACACACACACACACACACACAATGTCACCCTCACAACACAGCACTCACACTGGATCTCCAGCAGAGCCATGAACACTTGGAACTGCACTGACACGCTTACGTACGTGCTCCCGAAACACAGATACACAAGAAACACACACAAACACCCATCGACATTTCCTTACAGGCAGACACAGTGGGGTTCCCCCAAACACACACACACACACTGTCACACTCACAACACAGCACTCACACTGTTCCTTGCAGAGCCATCACCACTTGGAACTGCCCTGACATACCCAAAAACGTTGTCCCGAGACACACATACACAAGAAACACACAGAAACACCCATCGACTTTTTCTTACAGGCATACAAAATGGTTTCCCGCAAACACACACACACACACACATACACTATCACACTCACAACACAGCACTCACACTGGGTCTCCCGCAGAACCCTCAACACTTGAAACTGCCCTAACATACTCTCAAACGTGGCCCGACACACACATATACAAGTAACACACAAACACCCATCGACTTTTTCTTACACTCATACACAATGGTTTCCCTGAAACACACACACAGACAAACACACACAAACTGTCACACTCACAACACAGCACTCACATTGGGTCTCCGGCATAACCATCAACACTTCGAACTGCCCTAACATACTCAAAAACGTGGTCCCAACACACACATACGCAAGAAACACAACCAAACACCCATCGACTTTTTCGTAAAGGCATACACAGTGGGGTTCGAAACACACACACAGACACACACACACACACACTGTCACACTCACAACACAGCACTCACACTGGGTCGCCAGCAGAGCCATCGACACTTGGAACTGACCTAACATATTCACAAACGTGGTCGAAACACACATACAGAAGAAACACACACAAACACCCATCGACTTTTTCTTACAGGCATACAAATGGTTTCCCGCAACACACACACACACACACACACACACACACAATGTCACCCTCACAACACAGCACTCACACTGGATCTCCAGCAGAGCCATGAACACTTGGAACTGCCCTGACACACTCACATACGTGCTCCCGAAACACAGATACACAAGAAACACACACAAACACCCATCGACATTTCCTTACAGGCAGACACAGTGGGGTTCCCCCAAACACACACACACACACTGTCACACTCACAACACAGCACTCACACTGTTCCTTGCAGAGCCATCACCACTTGGAACTGCCCTGACATACCCAAATACGTTGTCCCGAGACACACATACACAAGAAACACACAGAAACACCCATCGACTTTTTCTTACAGGCATACAAAATGGTTTCCCGCAAACACACACACACACACACACATACACTATCACACTCACAACACAGCACTCACACTGGGTCTCCCGCAGAACCCTCAACACTTGAAACTGCCCTAACATACTCTCAAACGTGGCCCGACACACACATATACAAGTAACACACAAACACCCATCGACTTTTTCTTACAGTCATACACAATGGTTTCCCTGAAACACACACACAGACACACACACACAAACTGTCACACTCACAACACAGCACTCACATTGGGTCTCCGGCATAACCATCAACACTTCGAACTGCCCTAACATACTCAAAAACGTATCCCGACACACACATACGCAAGAAACACAACCAAACACCCATCGACTTTTTCGTAAAGGCATACACAGTGGGGTTTCGAAACACACACAGACACACACACACACACTGTCACACTCACAACACAGCACTCACACTGGGTCGCCAGCAGAGCCATCGACACTTGGAACTGACCTAACATATTCACAAACGTTGTCCCGAAACACACATACAGAAGAAACACACACAAACACCCATCGACTTTTTCTTACAGGCATACAAATGGTTTCCCGCAAACACACACACACACACACACACACACACAATGTCACCCTCACAACACAGCACTCACACTGGATCTCCAGCAGAGCCATGAACACTTGGAACTGCACTGACACGCTTACGTACGTGCTCCCGAAACACAGATACACAAGAAACACACACAAACACCCATCGACATTTCCTTACAGGCAGACACAGTGGGGTTCCCCCAAACACACACACACACACTGTCACACTCACAACACAGCACTCACACTGTTCCTTGCAGAGCCATCACCACTTGGAACTGCCCTGACATACCCAAAAACGTTGTCCCGAGACACACATACACAAGAAACACACAGAAACACCCATCGACTTTTTCTTACAGGCATACAAAATGGTTTCCCGCAAACACACACACACACACACATACACTATCACACTCACAACACAGCACTCACACTGGGTCTCCCGCAGAACCCTCAACACTTGAAACTGCCCTAACATACTCTCAAACGTGGCCCGACACACACATATACAAGTAACACACAAACACCCATCGACTTTTTCTTACACTCATACACAATGGTTTCCCTGAAACACACACACAGACACACACACACAAACTGTCACACTCACAACACAGCACTCACATTGGGTCTCCGGCATAACCATCAACACTTCGAACTGCCCTAACATACTCAAAAACGTGGTCCCGACACACACATACGCAAGAAACACAACCAAACACCCATCGACTTTTTCGTAAAGGCATACACAGTGGGGTTTCGAAACACACACAGACACACACACACACACTGTCACACTCACAACACAGCACTCACACTGGGTCGCCAGCAGAGCCATCGACACTTGGAACTGACCTAACATATTCACAAACGTTGTCCCGAAACACACATACAGAAGAAACACACACAAACACCCATCGACTTTTTCTTACAGGCATACAAATGGTTTCCCGCAAACACACACACACACACACACACACACACACACAATGTCACCCTCACAACACAGCACTCACACTGGATCTCCAGCAGAGCCATGAACACTTGGAACTGCACTGACACGCTTACGTACGTGCTCCCGAAACACAGATACACAAGAAACACACACAAACACCCATCGACATTTCCTTACAGGCAGACACAGTGGGGTTCCCCCAAACACACACACACACACTGTCACACTCACAACACAGCACTCACACTGTTCCTTGCAGAGCCATCACCACTTGGAACTGCCCTGACATACCCAAAAACGTTGTCCCGAGACACACATACACAAGAAACACACAGAAACACCCATCGACTTTTTCTTACAGGCATACAAAATGGTTTCCCGCAAACACACACACACACACACATACACTATCACACTCACAACACAGCACTCACACTGGGTCTCCCGCAGAACCCTCAACACTTGAAACTGCCCTAACATACTCTCAAACGTGGCCCGACACACACATATACAAGTAACACACAAACACCCATCGACTTTTTCTTACACTCATACACAATGGTTTCCCTGAAACACACACACAGACAAACACACACAAACTGTCACACTCACAACACAGCACTCACATTGGGTCTCCGGCATAACCATCAACACTTCGAACTGCCCTAACATACTCAAAAACGTGGTCCCGACACACACATACGCAAGAAACACAACCAAACACCCATCGACTTTTTCGTAAAGGCATACACAGTGGGGTTCGAAACACACACACAGACACACACACACACTGTCACACTCACAACACAGCACTCACACTGGGTCGCCAGCAGAGCCATCGACACTTGGAACTGACCTAACATATTCACAAACGTGGTCGAAACACACATACAGAAGAAACACACACAAACACCCATCGACTTTTTCTTACAGGCATACAAATGGTTTCCCGCAACACACACACACACACACACACACACACAATGTCACCCTCACAACACAGCACTCACACTGGATCTCCAGCAGAGCCATGAACACTTGGAACTGCCCTGACACACTCACATACGTGCTCCCGAAACACAGATACACAAGAAACACACACAAACACCCATCGACATTTCCTTACAGGCAGACACAGTGGGGTTCCCCCAAACACACACACACACACTGTCACACTCACAACACAGCACTCACACTGTTCCTTGCAGAGCCATCACCACTTGGAACTGCCCTGACATACCCAAATACGTTGTCCCGAGACACACATACACAAGAAACACACAGAAACACCCATCGACTTTTTCTTACAGGCATACAAAATGGTTTCCCGCAAACACACACACACACACACACATACACTATCACACTCACAACACAGCACTCACACTGGGTCTCCCGCAGAACCCTCAACACTTGAAACTGCCCTAACATACTCTCAAACGTGGCCCGACACACACATATACAAGTAACACACAAACACCCATCGACTTTTTCTTACAGTCATACACAATGGTTTCCCTGAAACACACACACAGACACACACACACAAACTGTCACACTCACAACACAGCACTCACATTGGGTCTCCGGCATAACCATCAACACTTCGAACTGCCCTAACATACTCAACAACGTGGTCCCGACACACACATACGCAAGAAACACAACCAAACACCCATCGACTTTTTCGTAAAGGCATACACAGTGGGGTTTCGAAACACACACAGACACACACACACACACTGTCACACTCACAACACAGCACTCACACTGGGTCGCCAGCAGAGCCATCGACACTTGGAACTGACCTAACATATTCACAAACGTTGTCCCGAAACACACATACAGAAGAAACACACACAAACACCCATCGACTTTTTCTTACAGGCATACAAATGGTTTCCCGCAAACACACACACACACACACACACACACACACACACAATGTCACCCTCACAACACAGCACTCACACTGGATCTCCAGCAGAGCCATGAACACTTGGAACTGCACTGACACGCTTACGTACGTGCTCCCGAAACACAGATACACAAGAAACACACACAAACACCCATCGACATTTCCTTACAGGCAGACACAGTGGGGTTCCCCCAAACACACACACACACACTGTCACACTCACAACACAGCACTCACACTGTTCCTTGCAGAGCCATCACCACTTGGAACTGCCCTGACATACCCAAAAACGTTGTCCCGAGACACACATACACAAGAAACACACAGAAACACCCATCGACTTTTTCTTACAGGCATACAAAATGGTTTCCCGCAAACACACACACACACACACATACACTATCACACTCACAACACAGCACTCACACTGGGTCTCCCGCAGAACCCTCAACACTTGAAACTGCCCTAACATACTCTCAAACGTGGCCCGACACACACATATACAAGTAACACACAAACACCCATCGACTTTTTCTTACACTCATACACAATGGTTTCCCTGAAACACACACACAGACAAACACACACAAACTGTCACACTCACAACACAGCACTCACATTGGGTCTCCGGCATAACCATCAACACTTCGAACTGCCCTAACATACTCAAAAACGTGGTCCCAACACACACATACGCAAGAAACACAACCAAACACCCATCGACTTTTTCGTAAAGGCATACACAGTGGGGTTCGAAACACACACACAGACACACACACACACTGTCACACTCACAACACAGCACTCACACTGGGTCGCCAGCAGAGCCATCGACACTTGGAACTGACCTAACATATTCACAAACGTGGTCGAAACACACATACAGAAGAAACACACACAAACACCCATCGACTTTTTCTTACAGGCATACAAATGGTTTCCCGCAACACACACACACACACACACACACACACACAATGTCACCCTCACAACACAGCACTCACACTGGATCTCCAGCAGAGCCATGAACACTTGGAACTGCCCTGACACACTCACATACGTGCTCCCGAAACACAGATACACAAGAAACACACACAAACACCCATCGACATTTCCTTACAGGCAGACACAGTGGGGTTCCCCCAAACACACACACACACACTGTCACACTCACAACACAGCACTCACACTGTTCCTTGCAGAGCCATCACCACTTGGAACTGCCCTGACATACCCAAATACGTTGTCCCGAGACACACATACACAAGAAACACACAGAAACACCCATCGACTTTTTCTTACAGGCATACAAAATGGTTTCCCGCAAACACACACACACACACACACATACACTATCACACTCACAACACAGCACTCACACTGGGTCTCCCGCAGAACCCTCAACACTTGAAACTGCCCTAACATACTCTCAAACGTGGCCCGACACACACATATACAAGTAACACACAAACACCCATCGACTTTTTCTTACAGTCATACACAATGGTTTCCCTGAAACACACACACAGACACACACACACAAACTGTCACACTCACAACACAGCACTCACATTGGGTCTCCGGCATAACCATCAACACTTCGAACTGCCCTAACATACTCAACAACGTGGTCCCGACACACACATACGCAAGAAACACAACCAAACACCCATCGACTTTTTCGTAAAGGCATACACAGTGGGGTTTCGAAACACACACAGACACACACACACACACTGTCACACTCACAACACAGCACTCACACTGGGTCGCCAGCAGAGCCATCGACACTTGGAACTGACCTAACATATTCACAAACGTTGTCCCGAAACACACATACAGAAGAAACACACACAAACACCCATCGACTTTTTCTTACAGGCATACAAATGGTTTCCCGCAAACACACACACACACACACACACACACACACACAATGTCACCCTCACAACACAGCACTCACACTGGATCTCCAGCAGAGCCATGAACACTTGGAACTGCCCTGACACGCTTACGTACGTGCTCCCGAAACACAGATACACAAGAAACACACACAAACACCCATCGACATTTCCTTACAGGCAGACACAGTGGGGTTCCCCCAAACACACACACACACACTGTCACACTCACAACACAGCACTCACACTGTTCCTTGCAGAGCCATCACCACTTGGAACTGCCCTGACATACCCAAAAACGTTGTCCCGAGACACACATACACAAGAAACACACAGAAACACCCATCGACTTTTTCTTACAGGCATACAAAATGGTTTCCCGCAAACACACACACACACACACATACACTATCACACTCACAACACAGCACTCACACTGGGTCTCCCGCAGAACCCTCAACACTTGAAACTGCCCTAACATACTCTCAAACGTGGCCCGACACACACATATACAAGTAACACACAAACACCCATCGACTTTTTCTTACACTCATACACAATGGTTTCCCTGAAACACACACACAGACAAACACACACAAACTGTCACACTCACAACACAGCACTCACATTGGGTCTCCGGCATAACCATCAACACTTCGAACTGCCCTAACATACTCAAAAACGTGGTCCCGACACACACATACGCAAGAAACACAACCAAACACCCATCGACTTTTTCGTAAAGGCATACACAGTGGGGTTCGAAACACACACACAGACACACACACACACTGTCACACTCACAACACAGCACTCACACTGGGTCGCCAGCAGAGCCATCGACACTTGGAACTGACCTAACATATTCACAAACGTGGTCGAAACACACATACAGAAGAAACACACACAAACACCCATCGACTTTTTCTTACAGGCATACAAATGGTTTCCCGCAACACACACACACACACACACACACACACAATGTCACCCTCACAACACAGCACTCACACTGGATCTCCAGCAGAGCCATGAACACTTGGAACTGCCCTGACACACTCACATACGTGCTCCCGAAACACAGATACACAAGAAACACACACAAACACCCATCGACATTTCCTTACAGGCAGACACAGTGGGGTTCCCCCAAACACACACACACACACTGTCACACTCACAACACAGCACTCACACTGTTCCTTGCAGAGCCATCACCACTTGGAACTGCCCTGACATACCCAAATACGTTGTCCCGAGACACACATACACAAGAAACACACAGAAACACCCATCGACTTTTTCTTACAGGCATACAAAATGGTTTCCCGCAAACACACACACACACACACACATACACTATCACACTCACAACACAGCACTCACACTGGGTCTCCCGCAGAACCCTCAACACTTGAAACTGCCCTAACATACTCTCAAACGTGGCCCGACACACACATATACAAGTAACACACAAACACCCATCGACTTTTTCTTACAGTCATACACAATGGTTTCCCTGAAACACACACACAGACACACACACACAAACTGTCACACTCACAACACAGCACTCACATTGGGTCTCCGGCATAACCATCAACACTTCGAACTGCCCTAACATACTCAAAAACGTGGTCCCGACACACACATACGCAAGAAACACAACCAAACACCCATCGACTTTTTCGTAAAGGCATACACAGTGGGGTTTCGAAACACACACAGACACACACACACACACTGTCACACTCACAACACAGCACTCACACTGGGTCGCCAGCAGAGCCATCGACACTTGGAACTGACCTAACATATTCACAAACGTTGTCCCGAAACACACATACAGAAGAAACACACACAAACACCCATCGACTTTTTCTTACAGGCATACAAATGGTTTCCCGCAAACACACACACACACACACACACACACACACACAATGTCACCCTCACAACACAGCACTCACACTGGATCTCCAGCAGAGCCATGAACACTTGGAACTGCACTGACACGCTTACGTACGTGCTCCCGAAACACAGATACACAAGAAACACACACAAACACCCATCGACATTTCCTTACAGGCAGACACAGTGGGGTTCCCCCAAACACACACACACACACTGTCACACTCACAACACAGCACTCACACTGTTCCTTGCAGAGCCATCACCACTTGGAACTGCCCTGACATACCCAAAAACGTTGTCCCGAGACACACATACACAAGAAACACACAGAAACACCCATCGACTTTTTCTTACAGGCATACAAAATGGTTTCCCGCAAACACACACACACACACACATACACTATCACACTCACAACACAGCACTCACACTGGGTCTCCCGCAGAACCCTCAACACTTGAAACTGCCCTAACATACTCTCAAACGTGGCCCGACACACACATATACAAGTAACACACAAACACCCATCGACTTTTTCTTACACTCATACACAATGGTTTCCCTGAAACACACACACAGACAAACACACACAAACTGTCACACTCACAACACAGCACTCACATTGGGTCTCCGGCATAACCATCAACACTTCGAACTGCCCTAACATACTCAAAAACGTGGTCCCAACACACACATACGCAAGAAACACAACCAAACACCCATCGACTTTTTCGTAAAGGCATACACAGTGGGGTTCGAAACACACACACAGACACACACACACACTGTCACACTCACAACACAGCACTCACACTGGGTCGCCAGCAGAGCCATCGACACTTGGAACTGACCTAACATATTCACAAACGTGGTCGAAACACACATACAGAAGAAACATACACAAGCACCCATCGACTTTTTCTTACAGGCATACAAATGGTTTCCCGCAACACACACACACACACACACACACACACACAATGTCACCCTCACAACACAGCACTCACACTGGATCTCCAGCAGAGCCATGAACACTTGGAACTGCCCTGACACACTCACATACGTGCTCCCGAAACACAGATACACAAGAAACACACACAAACACCCATCGACATTTCCTTACAGGCAGACACAGTGGGGTTCCCCCAAACACACACACACACACTGTCACACTCACAACACAGCACTCACACTGTTCCTTGCAGAGCCATCACCACTTGGAACTGCCCTGACATACCCAAATACGTTGTCCCGAGACACACATACACAAGAAACACACAGAAACACCCATCGACTTTTTCTTACAGGCATACAAAATGGTTTCCCGCAAACACACACACACACACACACATACACTATCACACTCACAACACAGCACTCACACTGGGTCTCCCGCAGAACCCTCAACACTTGAAACTGCCCTAACATACTCTCAAACGTGGCCCGACACACACATATACAAGTAACACACAAACACCCATCGACTTTTTCTTACAGTCATACACAATGGTTTCCCTGAAACACACACACAGACACACACACACAAACTGTCACACTCACAACACAGCACTCACATTGGGTCTCCGGCATAACCATCAACACTTCGAACTGCCCTAACATACTCAAAAACGTGGTCCCGACACACACATACGCAAGAAACACAACCAAACACCCATCGACTTTTTCGTAAAGGCATACACAGTGGGGTTTCGAAACACACACAGACACACACACACACACTGTCACACTCACAACACAGCACTCACACTGGGTCGCCAGCAGAGCCATCGACACTTGGAACTGACCTAACATATTCACAAACGTTGTCCCGAAACACACATACAGAAGAAACACACACAAACACCCATCGACTTTTTCTTACAGTCATACAAATGGTTTCCCGCAAACACACACACACACACACACACACACACAATGTCACCCTCACAACACAGCACTCACACTGGATCTCCAGCAGAGCCATGAACACTTGGAACTGCACTGACACGCTTACGTACGTGCTCCCGAAACACAGATACACAAGAAACACACACAAACACCCATCGACATTTCCTTACAGGCAGACACAGTGGGGTTCCCCCAAACACACACACACACACTGTCACACTCACAACACAGCACTCACACTGTTCCTTGCAGAGCCATCACCACTTGGAACTGCCCTGACATACCCAAAAACGTTGTCCCGAGACACACATACACAAGAAACACACAGAAACACCCATCGACTTTTTCTTACAGGCATACAAAATGGTTTCCCGCAAACACACACACACACACACATACACTATCACACTCACAACACAGCACTCACACTGGGTCTCCCGCAGAACCCTCAACACTTGAAACTGCCCTAACATACTCTCAAACGTGGCCCGACACACACATATACAAGTAACACACAAACACCCATCGACTTTTTCTTACACTCATACACAATGGTTTCCCTGAAACACACACACAGACAAACACACACAAACTGTCACACTCACAACACAGCACTCACATTGGGTCTCCGGCATAACCATCAACACTTCGAACTGCCCTAACATACTCAAAAACGTGGTCCCAACACACACATACGCAAGAAACACAACCAAACACCCATCGACTTTTTCGTAAAGGCATACACAGTGGGGTTCGAAACACACACACAGACACACACACACACTGTCACACTCACAACACAGCACTCACACTGGGTCGCCAGCAGAGCCATCGACACTTGGAACTGACCTAACATATTCACAAACGTGGTCGAAACACACATACAGAAGAAACACACACAAACACCCATCGACTTTTTCTTACAGGCATACAAATGGTTTCCCGCAACACACACACACACACACACACACACACAATGTCACCCTCACAACACAGCACTCACACTGGATCTCCAGCAGAGCCATGAACACTTGGAACTGCCCTGACACACTCACATACGTGCTCCCGAAACACAGATACACAAGAAACACACACAAACACCCATCGACATTTCCTTACAGGCAGACACAGTGGGGTTCCCCCAAACACACACACACACACTGTCACACTCACAACACAGCACTCACACTGTTCCTTGCAGAGCCATCACCACTTGGAACTGCCCTGACATACCCAAATACGTTGTCCCGAGACACACATACACAAGAAACACACAGAAACACCCATCGACTTTTTCTTACAGGCATACAAAATGGTTTCCCGCAAACACACACACACACACACACATACACTATCACACTCACAACACAGCACTCACACTGGGTCTCCCGCAGAACCCTCAACACTTGAAACTGCCCTAACATACTCTCAAACGTGGCCCGACACACACATATACAAGTAACACACAAACACCCATCGACTTTTTCTTACAGTCATACACAATGGTTTCCCTGAAACACACACACAGACACACACACACAAACTGTCACACTCACAACACAGCACTCACATTGGGTCTCCGGCATAACCATCAACACTTCGAACTGCCCTAACATACTCAAAAACGTGGTCCCGACACACACATACGCAAGAAACACAACCAAACACCCATCGACTTTTTCGTAAAGGCATACACAGTGGGGTTTCGAAACACACACAGACACACACACACACACTGTCACACTCACAACACAGCACTCACACTGGGTCGCCAGCAGAGCCATCGACACTTGGAACTGACCTAACATATTCACAAACGTTGTCCCGAAACACACATACAGAAGAAACACACACAAACACCCATCGACTTTTTCTTACAGTCATACAAATGGTTTCCCGCAAACACACACACACACACACACACACACACAATGTCACCCTCACAACACAGCACTCACACTGGATCTCCAGCAGAGCCATGAACACTTGGAACTGCACTGACACGCTTACGTACGTGCTCCCGAAACACAGATACACAAGAAACACACACAAACACCCATCGACATTTCCTTACAGGCAGACACAGTGGGGTTCCCCCAAACACACACACACACACTGTCACACTCACAACACAGCACTCACACTGTTCCTTGCAGAGCCATCACCACTTGGAACTGCCCTGACATACCCAAAAACGTTGTCCCGAGACACACATACACAAGAAACACACAGAAACACCCATCGACTTTTTCTTACAGGCATACAAAATGGTTTCCCGCAAACACACACACACACACACATACACTATCACACTCACAACACAGCACTCACACTGGGTCTCCCGCAGAACCCTCAACACTTGAAACTGCCCTAACATACTCTCAAACGTGGCCCGACACACACATATACAAGTAACACACAAACACCCATCGACTTTTTCTTACACTCATACACAATGGTTTCCCTGAAACACACACACAGACAAACACACACAAACTGTCACACTCACAACACAGCACTCACATTGGGTCTCCGGCATAACCATCAACACTTCGAACTGCCCTAACATACTCAAAAACGTGGTCCCGACACACACATACGCAAGAAACACAACCAAACACCCATCGACTTTTTCGTAAAGGCATACACAGTGGGGTTCGAAACACACACACAGACACACACACACACTGTCACACTCACAACACAGCACTCACACTGGGTCGCCAGCAGAGCCATCGACACTTGGAACTGACCTAACATATTCACAAACGTGGTCGAAACACACATACAGAAGAAACACACACAAACACCCATCGACTTTTTCTTACAGGCATACAAATGGTTTCCCGCAACACACACACACACACACACACACACACACAATGTCACCCTCACAACACAGCACTCACACTGGATCTCCAGCAGAGCCATGAACACTTGGAACTGCCCTGACACACTCACATACGTGCTCCCGAAACACAGATACACAAGAAACACACACAAACACCCATCGACATTTCCTTACAGGCAGACACAGTGGGGTTCCCCCAAACACACACACACACACTGTCACACTCACAACACAGCACTCACACTGTTCCTTGCAGAGCCATCACCACTTGGAACTGCCCTGACATACCCAAATACGTTGTCCCGAGACACACATACACAAGAAACACACAGAAACACCCATCGACTTTTTCTTACAGGCATACAAAATGGTTTCCCGCAAACACACACACACACACACACATACACTATCACACTCACAACACAGCACTCACACTGGGTCTCCCGCAGAACCCTCAACACTTGAAACTGCCCTAACATACTCTCAAACGTGGCCCGACACACACATATACAAGTAACACACAAACACCCATCGACTTTTTCTTACAGTCATACACAATGGTTTCCCTGAAACACACACACAGACACACACACACAAACTGTCACACTCACAACACAGCACTCACATTGGGTCTCCGGCATAACCATCAACACTTCGAACTGCCCTAACATACTCAAAAACGTGGTCCCGACACACACATACGCAAGAAACACAACCAAACACCCATCGACTTTTTCGTAAAGGCATACACAGTGGGGTTTCGAAACACACACAGACACACACACACACACTGTCACACTCACAACACAGCACTCACACTGGGTCGCCAGCAGAGCCATCGACACTTGGAACTGACCTAACATATTCACAAACGTTGTCCCGAAACACACATACAGAAGAAACACACACAAACACCCATCGACTTTTTCTTACAGGCATACAAATGGTTTCCCGCAAACACACACACACACACACACACACACACACAATGTCACCCTCACAACACAGCACTCACACTGGATCTCCAGCAGAGCCATGAACACTTGGAACTGCACTGACACGCTTACGTACGTGCTCCCGAAACACAGATACACAAGAAACACACACAAACACCCATCGACATTTCCTTACAGGCAGACACAGTGGGGTTCCCCCAAACACACACACACACACTGTCACACTCACAACACAGCACTCACACTGTTCCTTGCAGAGCCATCACCACTTGGAACTGCCCTGACATACCCAAAAACGTTGTCCCGAGACACACATACACAAGAAACACACAGAAACACCCATCGACTTTTTCTTACAGGCATACAAAATGGTTTCCCGCAAACACACACACACACACACATACACTATCACACTCACAACACAGCACTCACACTGGGTCTCCCGCAGAACCCTCAACACTTGAAACTGCCCTAACATACTCTCAAACGTGGCCCGACACACACATATACAAGTAACACACAAACACCCATCGACTTTTTCTTACACTCATACACAATGGTTTCCCTGAAACACACACACAGACAAACACACACAAACTGTCACACTCACAACACAGCACTCACATTGGGTCTCCGGCATAACCATCAACACTTCGAACTGCCCTAACATACTCAAAAACGTGGTCCCGACACACACATACGCAAGAAACACAACCAAACACCCATCGACTTTTTCGTAAAGGCATACACAGTGGGGTTCGAAACACACACACAGACACACACACACACTGTCACACTCACAACACAGCACTCACACTGGGTCGCCAGCAGAGCCATCGACACTTGGAACTGACCTAACATATTCACAAACGTGGTCGAAACACACATACAGAAGAAACACACACAAACACCCATCGACTTTTTCTTACAGGCATACAAATGGTTTCCCGCAACACACACACACACACACACACACACACAATGTCACCCTCACAACACAGCACTCACACTGGATCTCCAGCAGAGCCATGAACACTTGGAACTGCCCTGACACACTCACATACGTGCTCCCGAAACACAGATACACAAGAAACACACACAAACACCCATCGACATTTCCTTACAGGCAGACACAGTGGGGTTCCCCCAAACACACACACACACACTGTCACACTCACAACACAGCACTCACACTGTTCCTTGCAGAGCCATCACCACTTGGAACTGCCCTGACATACCCAAATACGTTGTCCCGAGACACACATACACAAGAAACACACAGAAACACCCATCGACTTTTTCTTACAGGCATACAAAATGGTTTCCCGCAAACACACACACACACACACACATACACTATCACACTCACAACACAGCACTCACACTGGGTCTCCCGCAGAACCCTCAACACTTGAAACTGCCCTAACATACTCTCAAACGTGGCCCGACACACACATATACAAGTAACACACAAACACCCATCGACTTTTTCTTACAGTCATACACAATGGTTTCCCTGAAACACACACACAGACACACACACACAAACTGTCACACTCACAACACAGCACTCACATTGGGTCTCCGGCATAACCATCAACACTTCGAACTGCCCTAACATACTCAAAAACGTGGTCCCGACACACACATACGCAAGAAACACAACCAAACACCCATCGACTTTTTCGTAAAGGCATACACAGTGGGGTTTCGAAACACACACAGACACACACACACACACTGTCACACTCACAACACAGCACTCACACTGGGTCGCCAGCAGAGCCATCGACACTTGGAACTGACCTAACATATTCACAAACGTTGTCCCGAAACACACATACAGAAGAAACACACACAAACACCCATCGACTTTTTCTTACAGGCATACAAATGGTTTCCCGCAAACACACACACACACACACACACACACACACAATGTCACCCTCACAACACAGCACTCACACTGGATCTCCAGCAGAGCCATGAACACTTGGAACTGCACTGACACGCTTACGTACGTGCTCCCGAAACACAGATACACAAGAAACACACACAAACACCCATCGACATTTCCTTACAGGCAGACACAGTGGGGTTCCCCCAAACACACACACACACACTGTCACACTCACAACACAGCACTCACACTGTTCCTTGCAGAGCCATCACCACTTGGAACTGCCCTGACATACCCAAAAACGTTGTCCCGAGACACACATACACAAGAAACACACAGAAACACCCATCGACTTTTTCTTACAGGCATACAAAATGGTTTCCCGCAAACACACACACACACACACATACACTATCACACTCACAACACAGCACTCACACTGGGTCTCCCGCAGAACCCTCAACACTTGAAACTGCCCTAACATACTCTCAAACGTGGCCCGACACACACATATACAAGTAACACACAAACACCCATCGACTTTTTCTTACACTCATACACAATGGTTTCCCTGAAACACACACACAGACAAACACACACAAACTGTCACACTCACAACACAGCACTCACATTGGGTCTCCGGCATAACCATCAACACTTCGAACTGCCCTAACATACTCAAAAACGTGGTCCCGACACACACATACGCAAGAAACACAACCAAACACCCATCGACTTTTTCGTAAAGGCATACACAGTGGGGTTCGAAACACACACACAGACACACACACACACTGTCACACTCACAACACAGCACTCACACTGGGTCGCCAGCAGAGCCATCGACACTTGGAACTGACCTAACATATTCACAAACGTGGTCGAAACACACATACAGAAGAAACACACACAAACACCCATCGACTTTTTCTTACAGGCATACAAATGGTTTCCCGCAACACACACACACACACACACACACACACACAATGTCACCCTCACAACACAGCACTCACACTGGATCTCCAGCAGAGCCATGAACACTTGGAACTGCCCTGACACACTCACATACGTGCTCCCGAAACACAGATACACAAGAAACACACACAAACACCCATCGACATTTCCTTACAGGCAGACACAGTGGGGTTCCCCCAAACACACACACACACACTGTCACACTCACAACACAGCACTCACACTGTTCCTTGCAGAGCCATCACCACTTGGAACTGCCCTGACATACCCAAATACGTTGTCCCGAGACACACATACACAAGAAACACACAGAAACACCCATCGACTTTTTCTTACAGGCATACAAAATGGTTTCCCGCAAACACACACACACACACACACATACACTATCACACTCACAACACAGCACTCACACTGGGTCTCCCGCAGAACCCTCAACACTTGAAACTGCCCTAACATACTCTCAAACGTGGCCCGACACACACATATACAAGTAACACACAAACACCCATCGACTTTTTCTTACAGTCATACACAATGGTTTCCCTGAAACACACACACAGACACACACACACAAACTGTCACACTCACAACACAGCACTCACATTGGGTCTCCGGCATAACCATCAACACTTCGAACTGCCCTAACATACTCAAAAACGTGGTCCCGACACACACATACGCAAGAAACACAACCAAACACCCATCGACTTTTTCGTAAAGGCATACACAGTGGGGTTTCGAAACACACACAGACACACACACACACACTGTCACACTCACAACACAGCACTCACACTGGGTCGCCAGCAGAGCCATCGACACTTGGAACTGACCTAACATATTCACAAACGTTGTCCCGAAACACACATACAGAAGAAACACACACAAACACCCATCGACTTTTTCTTACAGGCATACAAATGGTTTCCCGCAAACACACACACACACACACACACACACACACAATGTCACCCTCACAACACAGCACTCACACTGGATCTCCAGCAGAGCCATGAACACTTGGAACTGCACTGACACGCTTACGTACGTGCTCCCGAAACACAGATACACAAGAAACACACACAAACACCCATCGACATTTCCTTACAGGCAGACACAGTGGGGTTCCCCCAAACACACACACACACACTGTCACACTCACAACACAGCACTCACACTGTTCCTTGCAGAGCCATCACCACTTGGAACTGCCCTGACATACCCAAAAACGTTGTCCCGAGACACACATACACAAGAAACACACAGAAACACCCATCGACTTTTTCTTACAGGCATACAAAATGGTTTCCCGCAAACACACACACACACACACATACACTATCACACTCACAACACAGCACTCACACTGGGTCTCCCGCAGAACCCTCAACACTTGAAACTGCCCTAACATACTCTCAAACGTGGCCCGACACACACATATACAAGTAACACACAAACACCCATCGACTTTTTCTTACACTCATACACAATGGTTTCCCTGAAACACACACACAGACAAACACACACAAACTGTCACACTCACAACACAGCACTCACATTGGGTCTCCGGCATAACCATCAACACTTCGAACTGCCCTAACATACTCAAAAACGTGGTCCCGACACACACATACGCAAGAAACACAACCAAACACCCATCGACTTTTTCGTAAAGGCATACACAGTGGGGTTCGAAACACACACACAGACACACACACACACTGTCACACTCACAACACAGCACTCACACTGGGTCGCCAGCAGAGCCATCGACACTTGGAACTGACCTAACATATTCACAAACGTGGTCGAAACACACATACAGAAGAAACACACACAAACACCCATCGACTTTTTCTTACAGGCATACAAATGGTTTCCCGCAACACACACACACACACAAACACACACAATGTCACCCTCACAACACAGCACTCACACTGGATCTCCAGCAGAGCCATGAACACTTGGAACTGCCCTGACACACTCACATACGTGCTCCCGAAACACAGATACACAAGAAACACACACAAACACCCATCGACATTTCCTTACAGGCAGACACAGTGGGGTTCCCCCAAACACACACACACACACTGTCACACTCACAACACAGCACTCACACTGTTCCTTGCAGAGCCATCACCACTTGGAACTGCCCTGACATACCCAAATACGTTGTCCCGAGACACACATACACAAGAAACACACAGAAACACCCATCGACTTTTTCTTACAGGCATACAAAATGGTTTCCCGCAAACACACACACACACACACACATACACTATCACACTCACAACACAGCACTCACACTGGGTCTCCCGCAGAACCCTCAACACTTGAAACTGCCCTAACATACTCTCAAACGTGGCCCGACACACACATATACAAGTAACACACAAACACCCATCGACTTTTTCTTACAGTCATACACAATGGTTTCCCTGAAACACACACACAGACACACACACACAAACTGTCACACTCACAACACAGCACTCACATTGGGTCTCCGGCATAACCATCAACACTTCGAACTGCCCTAACATACTCAAAAACGTGGTCCCGACACACACATACGCAAGAAACACAACCAAACACCCATCGACTTTTTCGTAAAGGCATACACAGTGGGGTTTCGAAACACACACAGACACACACACACACACTGTCACACTCACAACACAGCACTCACACTGGGTCGCCAGCAGAGCCATCGACACTTGGAACTGACCTAACATATTCACAAACGTTGTCCCGAAACACACATACAGAAGAAACACACACAAACACCCATCGACTTTTTCTTACAGGCATACAAATGGTTTCCCGCAAACACACACACACACACACACACACACACACAATGTCACCCTCACAACACAGCACTCACACTGGATCTCCAGCAGAGCCATGAACACTTGGAACTGCACTGACACGCTTACGTACGTGCTCCCGAAACACAGATACACAAGAAACACACACAAACACCCATCGACATTTCCTTACAGGCAGACACAGTGGGGTTCCCCCAAACACACACACACACACTGTCACACTCACAACACAGCACTCACACTGTTCCTTGCAGAGCCATCACCACTTGGAACTGCCCTGACATACCCAAAAACGTTGTCCCGAGACACACATACACAAGAAACACACAGAAACACCCATCGACTTTTTCTTACAGGCATACAAAATGGTTTCCCGCAAACACACACACACACACACATACACTATCACACTCACAACACAGCACTCACACTGGGTCTCCCGCAGAACCCTCAACACTTGAAACTGCCCTAACATACTCTCAAACGTGGCCCGACACACACATATACAAGTAACACACAAACACCCATCGACTTTTTCTTACACTCATACACAATGGTTTCCCTGAAACACACACACAGACAAACACACACAAACTGTCACACTCACAACACAGCACTCACATTGGGTCTCCGGCATAACCATCAACACTTCGAACTGCCCTAACATACTCAAAAACGTGGTCCCGACACACACATACGCAAGAAACACAACCAAACACCCATCGACTTTTTCGTAAAGGCATACACAGTGGGGTTCGAAACACACACACAGACACACACACACACTGTCACACTCACAACACAGCACTCACACTGGGTCGCCAGCAGAGCCATCGACACTTGGAACTGACCTAACATATTCACAAACGTGGTCGAAACACACATACAGAAGAAACACACACAAACACCCATCGACTTTTTCTTACAGGCATACAAATGGTTTCCCGCAACACACACACACACACAAACACACACAATGTCACCCTCACAACACAGCACTCACACTGGATCTCCAGCAGAGCCATGAACACTTGGAACTGCCCTGACACACTCACATACGTGCTCCCGAAACACAGATACACAAGAAACACACACAAACACCCATCGACATTTCCTTACAGGCAGACACAGTGGGGTTCCCCCAAACACACACACACACACTGTCACACTCACAACACAGCACTCACACTGTTCCTTGCAGAGCCATCACCACTTGGAACTGCCCTGACATACCCAAATACGTTGTCCCGAGACACACATACACAAGAAACACACAGAAACACCCATCGACTTTTTCTTACAGGCATACAAAATGGTTTCCCGCAAACACACACACACACACACACATACACTATCACACTCACAACACAGCACTCACACTGGGTCTCCCGCAGAACCCTCAACACTTGAAACTGCCCTAACATACTCTCAAACGTGGCCCGACACACACATATACAAGTAACACACAAACACCCATCGACTTTTTCTTACAGTCATACACAATGGTTTCCCTGAAACACACACACAGACACACACACACAAACTGTCACACTCACAACACAGCACTCACATTGGGTCTCCGGCATAACCATCAACACTTCGAACTGCCCTAACATACTCAAAAACGTGGTCCCGACACACACATACGCAAGAAACACAACCAAACACCCATCGACTTTTTCGTAAAGGCATACACAGTGGGGTTTCGAAACACACACAGACACACACACACACACTGTCACACTCACAACACAGCACTCACACTGGGTCGCCAGCAGAGCCATCGACACTTGGAACTGACCTAACATATTCACAAACGTTGTCCCGAAACACACATACAGAAGAAACACACACAAACACCCATCGACTTTTTCTTACAGGCATACAAATGGTTTCCCGCAAACACACACACACACACACACACACACACACAATGTCACCCTCACAACACAGCACTCACACTGGATCTCCAGCAGAGCCATGAACACTTGGAACTGCACTGACACGCTTACGTACGTGCTCCCGAAACACAGATACACAAGAAACACACACAAACACCCATCGACATTTCCTTACAGGCAGACACAGTGGGGTTCCCCCAAACACACACACACACACTGTCACACTCACAACACAGCACTCACACTGTTCCTTGCAGAGCCATCACCACTTGGAACTGCCCTGACATACCCAAAAACGTTGTCCCGAGACACACATACACAAGAAACACACAGAAACACCCATCGACTTTTTCTTACAGGCATACAAAATGGTTTCCCGCAAACACACACACACACACACATACACTATCACACTCACAACACAGCACTCACACTGGGTCTCCCGCAGAACCCTCAACACTTGAAACTGCCCTAACATACTCTCAAACGTGGCCCGACACACACATATACAAGTAACACACAAACACCCATCGACTTTTTCTTACACTCATACACAATGGTTTCCCTGAAACACACACACAGACAAACACACACAAACTGTCACACTCACAACACAGCACTCACATTGGGTCTCCGGCATAACCATCAACACTTCGAACTGCCCTAACATACTCAAAAACGTGGTCCCAACACACACATACGCAAGAAACACAACCAAACACCCATCGTCTTTTTCGTAAAGGCATACACAGTGGGGTTCGAAACACACACACAGACACACACACACACTGTCACACTCACAACACAGCACTCACACTGGGTCGCCAGCAGAGCCATCGACACTTGGAACTGACCTAACATATTCACAAACGTGGTCGAAACACACATACAGAAGAAACACACACAAACACCCATCGACTTTTTCTTACAGGCATACAAATGGTTTCCCGCAACACACACACACACACACACACACACACACAATGTCACCCTCACAACACAGCACTCACACTGGATCTCCAGCAGAGCCATGAACACTTGGAACTGCCCTGACACACTCACATACGTGCTCCCGAAACACAGATACACAAGAAACACACACAAACACCCATCGACATTTCCTTACAGGCAGACACAGTGGGGTTCCCCCAAACACACACACACACACTGTCACACTCACAACACAGCACTCACACTGTTCCTTGCAGAGCCATCACCACTTGGAACTGCCCTGACATACCCAAATACGTTGTCCCGAGACACACATACACAAGAAACACACAGAAACACCCATCGACTTTTTCTTACAGGCATACAAAATGGTTTCCCGCAAACACACACACACACACACACATACACTATCACACTCACAACACAGCACTCACACTGGGTCTCCCGCAGAACCCTCAACACTTGAAACTGCCCTAACATACTCTCAAACGTGGCCCGACACACACATATACAAGTAACACACAAACACCCATCGACTTTTTCTTACAGTCATACACAATGGTTTCCCTGAAACACACACACAGACACACACACACAAACTGTCACACTCACAACACAGCACTCACATTGGGTCTCCGGCATAACCATCAACACTTCGAACTGCCCTAACATACTCAAAAACGTGGTCCCGACACACACATACGCAAGAAACACAACCAAACACCCATCGACTTTTTCGTAAAGGCATACACAGTGGGGTTTCGAAACACACACAGACACACACACACACACTGTCACACTCACAACACAGCACTCACACTGGGTCGCCAGCAGAGCCATCGACACTTGGAACTGACCTAACATATTCACAAACGTTGTCCCGAAACACACATACAGAAGAAACACACACAAACACCCATCGACTTTTTCTTACAGGCATACAAATGGTTTCCCGCAAACACACACACACACACACACACACACACACACAATGTCACCCTCACAACACAGCACTCACACTGGATCTCCAGCAGAGCCATGAACACTTGGAACTGCACTGACACGCTTACGTACGTGCTCCCGAAACACAGATACACAAGAAACACACACAAACACCCATCGACATTTCCTTACAGGCAGACACAGTGGGGTTCCCCCAAACACACACACACACACTGTCACACTCACAACACAGCACTCACACTGTTCCTTGCAGAGCCATCACCACTTGGAACTGCCCTGACATACCCAAAAACGTTGTCCCGAGACACACATACACAAGAAACACACAGAAACACCCATCGACTTTTTCTTACAGGCATACAAAATGGTTTCCCGCAAACACACACACACACACACATACACTATCACACTCACAACACAGCACTCACACTGGGTCTCCCGCAGAACCCTCAACACTTGAAACTGCCCTAACATACTCTCAAACGTGGCCCGACACACACATATACAAGTAACACACAAACACCCATCGACTTTTTCTTACACTCATACACAATGGTTTCCCTGAAACACACACACAGACAAACACACACAAACTGTCACACTCACAACACAGCACTCACATTGGGTCTCCGGCATAACCATCAACACTTCGAACTGCCCTAACATACTCAAAAACGTGGTCCCAACACACACATACGCAAGAAACACAACCAAACACCCATCGACTTTTTCGTAAAGGCATACACAGTGGGGTTCGAAACACACACACAGACACACACACACACTGTCACACTCACAACACAGCACTCACACTGGGTCGCCAGCAGAGCCATCGACACTTGGAACTGACCTAACATATTCACAAACGTGGTCGAAACACACATACAGAAGAAACACACACAAACACCCATCGACTTTTTCTTACAGGCATACAAATGGTTTCCCGCAACACACACACACACACACACACACACACACAATGTCACCCTCACAACACAGCACTCACACTGGATCTCCAGCAGAGCCATGAACACTTGGAACTGCCCTGACACACTCACATACGTGCTCCCGAAACACAGATACACAAGAAACACACACAAACACCCATCGACATTTCCTTACAGGCAGACACAGTGGGGTTCCCCCAAACACACACACACACACTGTCACACTCACAACACAGCACTCACACTGTTCCTTGCAGAGCCATCACCACTTGGAACTGCCCTGACATACCCAAATACGTTGTCCCGAGACACACATACACAAGAAACACACAGAAACACCCATCGACTTTTTCTTACAGGCATACAAAATGGTTTCCCGCAAACACACACACACACACACACATACACTATCACACTCACAACACAGCACTCACACTGGGTCTCCCGCAGAACCCTCAACACTTGAAACTGCCCTAACATACTCTCAAACGTGGCCCGACACACACATATACAAGTAACACACAAACACCCATCGACTTTTTCTTACAGTCATACACAATGGTTTCCCTGAAACACACACACAGACACACACACACAAACTGTCACACTCACAACACAGCACTCACATTGGGTCTCCGGCATAACCATCAACACTTCGAACTGCCCTAACATACTCAAAAACGTGGTCCCGACACACACATACGCAAGAAACACAACCAAACACCCATCGACTTTTTCGTAAAGGCATACACAGTGGGGTTTCGAAACACACACAGACACACACACACACACTGTCACACTCACAACACAGCACTCACACTGGGTCGCCAGCAGAGCCATCGACACTTGGAACTGACCTAACATATTCACAAACGTTGTCCCGAAACACACATACAGAAGAAACACACACAAACACCCATCGAATTTTTCTTACAGGCATACAAATGGTTTCCCGCAACACACACACACACACACACACACACACACAATGTCACCCTCACAACACAGCACTCACACTGGATCTCCAGCAGAGCCATGAACACTTGGAACTGCCCTGACACACTCACATACGTGCTCCCGAAACACAGATACACAAGAAACACACACAAACACCCATCGACATTTCCTTACAGGCAGACACAGTGGGGTTCCCCCAAACACACACACACACACTGTCACACTCAAAACACAGCACTCACACTGTTCCTTGCAGAGCCATCACCATTTGGAACTGCCCTGACATACCCAAATACGTTGTCCCGAGACACACATACACAAGAAACACACAGAAACACCCATCGACTTTTTCTTACAGGCATACAAAATGGTTTCCCGCAAACACACACACACACACACACACTATCACACTCACAACACAGCACTCACACTGGGTCTCCCGCAGAACCCTCAACACTTGAAACTGCCCTAACATACTCTCAAACGTGGCCCGACACACACATATACAAGTAACACACAAACACCCATCGACTTTTTCTTACAGTCATACCCAATGGTTTCCCTGAAACACACACACAGACACACACACACAAACTGTCACACTCACAACACAGCACTCACATTGGGTCTCCGGCATAACCATCAACACTTCGAACTGCCCTAACATACTCAAAAACGTGGTCCCGACACACACATACGCAAGAAACACAACCAAACACCCATCGACTTTTTCGTAAAGGCATACACAGTGGGGTTCGAAACACACACACAGACACACACACACACACTGTCACACTCACAACACAGCACTCACACTGGGTGTCCAGCAGAGCCATCAACACTTGGAACTGACCTAACATATTCACAAACGTGGTCCCGAAACACACATACAGAAGAAACACACACAAACACCCATCGACTTTTTCTTACAGGCATACAAATGGTTTCCCGCAACACACACACACACACACACACACAATGTCACCCTCACAACACAGCACTCACACTGGATCTCCAGCAGAGCCATGAACACTTGGAACTGCACTGACACGCTTACGTACGTGCTCCCGAAACACAGATACACAAGAAACACACACAAACACCCATCGACATTTCCTTACAGGCAGACACAGTGGGGTTCCCCCAAACACACACACACACACTGTCACACTCACAACACAGCACTCACACTGTTCCTTGCAGAGCCATCACCACTTGGAACTGCCCTGACATACCCAAAAACGTTGTCCCGAGACACACATACACAAGAAACACACAGAAACACCCATCGACTTTTTCTTACAGGCATACAAAATGGTTTCCCGCAAACACACACACACACACACACACTATCACACTCACAACACAGCACTCACACTGGGTCTCCCGCAGAACCCTCAACACTTGAAACTGCCCTAACATACTCTCAAACGTGGCCCGACACACACATATACAAGTAACACACAAACACCCATCGACTTTTTCTTACACTCATACACAATGGTTTCCCTGAAACACACACACAGACAAACACACACAAACTGTCACACTCACAACACAGCACTCACATTGGGTCTCCGGCATAACCATCAACACTTCGAACTGCCCTAACATACTCAAAAACGTGGTCCCAACACACACATACGCAAGAAACACAACCAAACACCCATCGACTTTTTCGTAAAGGCATACACAGTGGGGTTCGAAACACACACACAGACACACACACACACTGTCACACTCACAACACAGCACTCACACTGGGTCGCCAGCAGAGCCATCGACACTTGGAACTGACCTAACATATTCACAAACGTGGTCGAAACACACATACAGAAGAAACACACACAAACACCCATCGACTTTTTCTTACAGGCATACAAATGGTTTCCCGCAACACACACACACACACACACACACACACACAATGTCACCCTCACAACACAGCACTCACACTGGATCTCCAGCAGAGCCATGAACACTTGGAACTGCCCTGACACACTCACATACGTGCTCCCGAAACACAGATACACAAGAAACACACACAAACACCCATCGACATTTCCTTACAGGCAGACACAGTGGGGTTCCCCCAAACACACACACACACACTGTCACACTCACAACACAGCACTCACACTGTTCCTTGCAGAGCCATCACCACTTGGAACTGCCCTGACATACCCAAATACGTTGTCCCGAGACACACATACACAAGAAACACACAGAAACACCCATCGACTTTTTCTTACAGGCATACAAAATGGTTTCCCGCAAACACACACACACACACACACATACACTATCACACTCACAACACAGCACTCACACTGGGTCTCCCGCAGAACCCTCAACACTTGAAACTGCCCTAACATACTCTCAAACGTGGCCCGACACACACATATACAAGTAACACACAAACACCCATCGACTTTTTCTTACAGTCATACACAATGGTTTCCCTGAAACACACACACAGACACACACACACAAACTGTCACACTCACAACACAGCACTCACATTGGGTCTCCGGCATAACCATCAACACTTCGAACTGCCCTAACATACTCAAAAACGTGGTCCCGACACACACATACGCAAGAAACACAACCAAACACCCATCGACTTTTTCGTAAAGGCATACACAGTGGGGTTTCGAAACACACACAGACACACACACACACACTGTCACACTCACAACACAGCACTCACACTGGGTCGCCAGCAGAGCCATCGACACTTGGAACTGACCTAACATATTCACAAACGTTGTCCCGAAACACACATACAGAAGAAACACACACAAACACCCATCGACTTTTTCTTACAGGCATACAAATGGTTTCCCGCAAACACACACACACACACACACACACACACACACACAATGTCACCCTCACAACACAGCACTCACACTGGATCTCCAGCAGAGCCATGAACACTTGGAACTGCACTGACACGCTTACGTACGTGCTCCCGAAACACAGATACACAAGAAACACACACAAACACCCATCGACATTTCCTTACAGGCAGACACAGTGGGGTTCCCCCAAACACACACACACACACTGTCACACTCACAACACAGCACTCACACTGTTCCTTGCAGAGCCATCACCACTTGGAACTGCCCTGACATACCCAAAAACGTTGTCCCGAGACACACATACACAAGAAACACACAGAAACACCCATCGACTTTTTCTTACAGGCATACAAAATGGTTTCCCGCAAACACACACACACACACACATACACTATCACACTCACAACACAGCACTCACACTGGGTCTCCCGCAGAACCCTCAACACTTGAAACTGCCCTAACATACTCTCAAACGTGGCCCGACACACACATATACAAGTAACACACAAACACCCATCGACTTTTTCTTACACTCATACACAATGGTTTCCCTGAAACACACACACAGACAAACACACACAAACTGTCACACTCACAACACAGCACTCACATTGGGTCTCCGGCATAACCATCAACACTTCGAACTGCCCTAACATACTCAAAAACGTGGTCCCAACACACACATACGCAAGAAACACAACCAAACACCCATCGACTTTTTCGTAAAGGCATACACAGTGGGGTTCGAAACACACACACAGACACACACACACACTGTCACACTCACAACACAGCACTCACACTGGGTCGCCAGCAGAGCCATCGACACTTGGAACTGACCTAACATATTCACAAACGTGGTCGAAACACACATACAGAAGAAACACACACAAACACCCATCGACTTTTTCTTACAGGCATACAAATGGTTTCCCGCAACACACACACACACACACACACACACACAATGTCACCCTCACAACACAGCACTCACACTGGATCTCCAGCAGAGCCATGAACACTTGGAACTGCCCTGACACACTCACATACGTGCTCCCGAAACACAGATACACAAGAAACACACACAAACACCCATCGACATTTCCTTACAGGCAGACACAGTGGGGTTCCCCCAAACACACACACACACACTGTCACACTCACAACACAGCACTCACACTGTTCCTTGCAGAGCCATCACCACTTGGAACTGCCCTGACATACCCAAATACGTTGTCCCGAGACACACATACACAAGAAACACACAGAAACACCCATCGACTTTTTCTTACAGGCATACAAAATGGTTTCCCGCAAACACACACACACACACACACATACACTATCACACTCACAACACAGCACTCACACTGGGTCTCCCGCAGAACCCTCAACACTTGAAACTGCCCTAACATACTCTCAAACGTGGCCCGACACACGCATATACAAGTAACACACAAACACCCATCGACTTTTTCTTACAGTCATACACAATGGTTTCCCTGAAACACACACACAGACACACACACACAAACTGTCACACTCACAACACAGCACTCACATTGGGTCTCCGGCATAACCATCAACACTTCGAACTGCCCTAACATACTCAAAAACGTGGTCCCGACACACACATACGCAAGAAACACAACCAAACACCCATCGACTTTTTCGTAAAGGCATACACAGTGGGGTTTCGAAACACACACACAGACACACACACACACACTGTCACACTCACAACACAGCACTCACACTGGGTCGCCAGCAGAGCCATCGACACTTGGAATTGACCTAACATATTCACAAACGTTGTCCCGAAACACACATACAGAAGAAACACACACAAACACCCATCGACTTTTTCTTACAGGCATACAAATGGTTTCCCGCAAACACACACACACACACACACACACACACACAATGTCACCCTCACAACACTGCACTCACACTGGATCTCCAGCAGAGCCATGAACACTTGGAACTGCACTGACACGCTTACGTACGTGCTCCCGAAACACAGATACACAAGAAACACACACAAACACCCATCGACATTTCCTTACAGGCAGACACAGTGGGGTTCCCCCAAACACACACACACACACTGTCACACTCACAACACAGCACTCACACTGTTCCTTGCAGAGCCATCACCACTTGGAACTGCCCTGACATACCCAAATACGTTGTCCCGAGACACACATACACAAGAAACACACAGAAACACCCATCGACTTTTTCTTACAGGCATACAAAATGGTTTCCCGCAAACACACACACACACACACACACTATCACACTCACAACACAGCACTCACACTGGGTCTCCCGCAGAACCCTCAACACTTGAAACTGCCCTAACATACTCTCAAACGTGGCCCGACACACACATATACAAGTAACACACAAACACCCATCGACTTTTTCTTACAGTCATACACAATGGTTTCCCTGAAACACACACACAGACACACACACACAAACTGTCACACTCACAACACAGCACTCACATTGGGTCTCCGGCATAACCATCAACACTTCGAACTGCCCTAACATACTCAAAAACGTGGTCCCGACACACACATACACAAGAAACACAACCAAACACCCATCGACTTTTTCGTAAAGGCATACACAGTGGGGTTGGAAACACACACACAGACACACACACACACACTGTCACACTCACAACACAGCACTCACACTGGGTCTCCAGCAGAGCCATCAACACTTGGAACTGACCTAACATATTCACAAACGTGGTCCCGAAACACACATACAGAAGAAACACACACAAACACCCATCGACTTTTTCTTACAGGCATACAAATGGTTTCCCGCAACACACACACACACACACACACACACACAATGTCACCCTCACAACACAGCACTCACACTGGATCTCCAGCAGAGCCATGAACACTTGGAACTGCCCTGACACACTCACATACGTGCTCCCGAAACACAGATACACAAGAAACACACACAAACACCCATCGACATTTCCTTACAGGCAGATACAGTGGGGTTCCCCCAAACACACACACACACACTGTCACACTCACAACACAGCACTCACACTGTTCCTTGCAGAGCCATCACCACTTGGAACTGCCCTGACATACCCAAATACGTTGTCCCGAGACACACATACACAAGAAACACACAGAAACACCCATCGACTTTTTCTTACAGGCATACAAAATGGTTTCCCGCAAACACACACACACACACACACATACACTATCACACTCACAACACAGCACTCACACTGGGTCTCCCGCAGAACCCTCAACACTTGAAACTGCCCTAACATACTCTCAAACGTGGCCCGACACACACATATACAAGTAACACACAAACACCCATCGACTTTTTCTTACAGTCATACACAATGGTTTCCCTGAAACACACACACAGACACACACACACAAACTGTCACACTCACAACACAGCACTCACATTGGGTCTCCGGCATAACCATCAACACTTCGAACTGCCCTAACATACTCAAAAACGTGGTCCCGACACACACATACGCAAGAAACACAACCAAACACCCATCGACTTTTTCGTAAAGGCATACACAGTGGGGTTCGAAACACACACACAGACACACACACACACACTGTCACACTCACAACACAGCACTCACACTGGGTCGCCAGCAGAGCCATCGACACTTGGAACTGACCTAACATATTCACAAACGTGGTCCCGAAACACACATACAGAAGAAACACACACAAACACCCATCGACTTTTTCTTACAGGCATACAAATGGTTTCCCGCAACACACACACACACACACACACACACACACAATGTCACCCTCACAACACAGCACTCACACTGGATCTCCAGCAGAGCCATGAACACTTGGAACTGCCCTGACACACTCACATACGTGCTCCCGAAACACAGATACACAAGAAACACACACAAACACCCATCGACATTTCCTTACAGGCAGACACAGTGGGGTTCCCCCAAACACACACACACACACTGTCACACTCACAACACAGCACTCACACTGTTCCTTGCAGAGCCATCACCACTTGGAACTGCCCTGACATACCCAAATACGTTGTCCGGAGACACACATACACAAGAAACACACAGAAACACCCATCGACTTTTTCTTACAGGCATACAAAATGGTTTCCCGCAAACACACACACACACACACACACATACACTATCACACTCACAACACAGCACTCACACTGGGTCTCCCGTAGAACCCTAAACACTTGAAACTGCCCTAACATACTCTCAAACGTGGCCCGACACACACATATACAGGTAACACACAAACACCCATCGACTTTTTCTTACAGTCATACACAATGGTTTCCCTGAAACACACACACAGACACACACACACAAACTGTCACACTCACAACACAGCACTCACATTGGGTCTCCGGCATAACCATCAACACTTCGAACTGCCCTAACATACTCAAAAACGTGGTCCCGACACACACATACGCAAGAAACACAACCAAACACACATCGACTTTTTCGTAAAGGGATACACAGTGGGGTTCGAAACACACACACAGACACACACACACACTGTCACACTCACAACACAGCACTCACACTGGGTCGCCAGCAGAGCCATCGACACTTGGAACTGACCTAACATATTCACAAACGTTGTCCCGAAACACACATACAGAAGAAACACACACAAACACCCATCGACTTTTTCTTACAGGCATACAAATGGTTTCCCGCAAACACACACACACACACACACACACACACAATGTCACCCTCACAACACAGCACTCACACTGGATCTCCAGCAGAGCCATGAACACTTGGAACTGCACTGACACGCTCACATACGTGCTCCCGAAACACAGATACACAAGAAACACACACAAACACCCATCGACATTTCCTTACAGGCAGACACAGTGGGGTTCCCCCAAACACACACACACACACTGTCACACTCACAACACAGCACTCACACTGTTCCTTGCAGAGCCATCACCACTTGGAACTGCCCTGACATACCCAAAAACGTTGTCCCGAGACACACATACACAAGAAACACACAGAAACACCCATCGACTTTTTCTTACAGGCATACAAAATGGTTTCCCGCAAACACACACACACACACACACTATCACACTCACAACACAGCACTCACACTGGGTCTCCCGCAGAACCCTCAACACTTGAAACTGCCCTAACATACTCTCAAACGTGGCCCGACACACACATATACAAGTAACACACAAACACCCATCGACTTTTTCTTACAGTCATACACAATGGTTTCCCTGAAACACACACACAGACACACACACACAAACTGTCACACTCACAACACAGCACTCACATTGGGTCTCCGGCATAACCATCAACACTTCGAACTGCCCTAACATACTCAAAAACGTGGTCCCGACACACACATACGCAAGAAACACAACCAAACACCCATCGACTTTTTCGTAAAGGCATACACAGTGGGGTTCGAAACACACACACAGACACACACACACACACTGTCACACTCACAACACAGCACTCACACTGGGTCGCCAGCAGAGCCATCGACACTTGGAACTGACCTAACATATTCACAAACGTGGTCCCGAAACACACATACAGAAGAAACAACACAAACACCCATCGACTTTTTCTTACAGGCATACAAATGGTTTCCCGCAACACACACACACACACACACACACACACACAATGTCACCCTCACAACACAGCACTCACACTGGATCTCCAGCAGAGCCATGAACACTTGGAACTGCCCTGACACACTCACATACGTGCTCCCGAAACACAGATACACAAGAAACACACACAAACACCCATCGACATTTCCTTACAGGCAGACACAGTGGGGTTCCCCCAAACACACACACACACACTGTCACACTCACAACACAGCACTCACACTGTTCCTTGCAGAGCCATCACCACTTGGAACTGCCCTGACATACCCAAATACGTTGTCCGGAGACACACATACACAAGAAACACACAGAAACACCCATCGACTTTTTCTTACAGGCATACAAAATGGTTTCCCGCAAACACACACACACACACACACACATACACTATCACACTCACAACACAGCACTCACACTGGGTCTCCCGTAGAACCCTCAACACTTGAAACTGCCCTAACATACTCTCAAACGTGGCCTGACACACACATATACAAGTAACACACAAACACCCATCGACTTTGTCTTACAGTCATACACAATGGTTTCCCTGAAACACACACACAGACACACACACACAAACTGTCACACTCACAACACAGCACTCACATTGGGTCTCCGGCATAACCATCAACACTTCGAACTGCCCTAACATACTCAAAAACGTGGTCCCGACACACACATACGCAAGAAACACAACCAAACACCCATCGACTTTTTCGTAAAGGCATACACAGTGGGGTTCGAAACACACACACAGACACACACACACACACTGTCACACTCACAACACAGCACTCACACTGGGTCGCCAGCAGAGCCATCGACACTTGGAACTGACCTAACATATTCACAAACGTTGTCCCGAAACACACATACAGAAGAAACACACACAAACACCCATCGACTTTTTCTTACAGGCATACAAATGGTTTCCCGCAAACACACACACACACACACACACACACAATGTCACCCTCACAACACAGCACTCACACTGGATCTCCAGCAGAGCCATGAACACTTGGAACTGCACTGACACGCTCACATACGTGCTCCCGAAACACAGATACACAAGAAACACACACAAACACCCATCGACATTTCCTTACAGGCAGACACAGTGGGGTTCCCCCAAACACACACACACACACTGTCACACTCACAACACAGCACTCACACTGTTCCTTGCAGAGCCATCACCACTTGGAACTGCCCTGACATACCCAAAAACGTTGTCCCGAGACACACATACACAAGAAACACACAGAAACACCCATCGACTTTTTCTTACAGGCATACAAAATGGTTTCCCGCAAACACACACACACACACACACACTATCACACTCACAACACAGCACTCACACTGGGTCTCCCGCAGAACCCTCAACACTTGAAACTGCCCTAACATACTCTCAAACGTGGCCCGACACACACATATACAAGTAACACACAAACACCCATCGACATTTTCTTACAGTCATACACAATGGTTTCCCTGAAACACACACACAGACACACACACACAAACTGTCACACTCACAACACAGCACTCACATTGGGTCTCCGGCATAACCATCAACACTTCGAACTGCCCTAACATACTCAAAAACGTGGTCCCGACACACACATACGCAAAAAACACAACCAAACACCCATCGACTTTTTCGTAAAGGCATACACAGTGGGGTTCGAAACACACACACAGACACACACACACACTGTCACACTCACAACACAGCACTCACACTGGGTCTCCAGCAGAGCCATCAACACTTGGAACTGACCTAACATATTCACAAACGTGGTCCCGAAACACACATACAGAAGAAACACACACAAACACCCATCGAATTTTTCTTACAGGCATACAAATGGTTTCCCGCAACACACACACACACACACACACACACACACACAATGTCACCCTCACAACACAGCACTCACACTGGATCTCCAGCAGAGCCATGAACACTTGGAACTGCCCTGACACACTCACATACGTGCTCCCGAAACACAGATACACAAGAAACACACACAAACACCCATCGACATTTCCTTACAGGCAGACACAGTGGGGTTCCCCCAAACACACACACACACACTGTCACACTCACAACACAGCACTCACACTGTTCCTTGCAGAGCCATCACCACTTGGAACTGCCCTGACATACCCAAATACGTTGTCCCGAGACACACATACACAAGAAACACACAGAAACACCCATCGACTTTTTCTTACAGGCATACAAAATGGTTTCCCGCAAACACACACACACACACACATACACTATCACACTCACAACACAGCACTCACACTGGGTCTCCCGCAGAACCCTCAACACTTGAAACTGCCCTAACATACTCTCAAACGTGGCCCGACACACACATATACAAGTAACACACAAACACCCATCGACTTTTTCTTACAGTCATACACAATGGTTTCCCTGAAACACACACACAGACACACACACACAAACTGTCACACTCACAACACAGCACTCACATTGGGTCTCCGGCATAACCATCAACACTTCGAACTGCCCTAACATACTCAAAAACGTGGTCCCGACACACACATACGCAAGAAACACAACCAAACACCCATCGACTTTTTCGTAAAGGCATACACAGTGGGGTTCGAAACACACACACAGACACACACACACACACTGTCACACTCACAACACAGCACTCACACTGGGTCGCCAGCAGAGCCATCGACACTTGGAACTGACCTACATATTCACAAACGTGGTCCCGAAACACACATACAGAAGAAACACACACAAACACCCATCGACTTTTTCTTACAGGCATACAAATGGTTTCCCGCAACACACACACACACACACACACACACACACACAATGTCACCCTCACAACACAGCACTCACACTGGATCTCCAGCAGAGCCATGAACACTTGGAACTGCCCTGACACACTCACATACGTGCTCCCGAAACACAGATACACAAGAAACACACACAAACACCCATCGACATTTCCTTACAGGCAGACACAGTGGGGTTCCCCCAAACACACACACACACACTGTCACACTCACAACACAGCACTCACACTGTTCCTTGCAGAGCCATCACCACTTGGAACTGCCCTGAGATACCCAAATACGTTGTCCGGAGACACACATACACAAGAAACACACAGAAACACACATCGACTTTTTCTTACAGGCATACAAAATGGTTTCCCGCAAACACACACACACACACACACACATACACTATCACACTCACAACACAGCACTCACACTGGGTCTCCCGCAGAACCCTCAACACTTGAAACTGCCCTAACATACTCTCAAACGTGGCCTGACACACACATATACAAGTAACACACAAACACCCATCGACTTTTTCTTACAGTCATACACAATGGTTTCCCTGAAACACACACACAGACACACACACACAAACTGTCACACTCACAACACAGCACTCACATTGGGTCTCCGGCATAACCATCAACACTTCGAACTGCCCTAACATACTCAAAAACGTGGTCCCGACACACACATACGCAAGAAACACAACCAAACACCCATCGACTTTTTCGTAAAGGCATACACAGTGGGGTTCGAAACACACACACAGACACACACACACACACTGTCACACTCACAACACAGCACTCACACTGGGTCGCCAGCAGAGCCATCGACACTTGGAACTGACCTAACATATTCACAAACGTTGTCCCGAAACACACATACAGAAGAAACACACACAAACACCCATCGACTTTTTCTTACAGGCATACAAATGGTTTCCCGCAAACACACACACACACACACACACACACAATGTCACCCTCACAACACAGCACTCACACTGGATCTCCAGCAGAGCCATGAACACTTGGAACTGCACTGACACGCTCACATACGTGCTCCCGAAACACAGATACACAAGAAACACACACAAACACCCATCGACATTTCCTTACAGGCAGACACAGTGGGGTTCCCCCAAACACACACACACACACTGTCACACTCACAACACAGCACTCACACTGTTCCTTGCAGAGCCATCACCACTTGGAACTGCCCTGACATACCCAAAAACGTTGTCCCGAGACACACATACACAAGAAACACACAGAAACACCCATCGACTTTTTCTTACAGGCATACAAAATGGTTTCCCGCAAACACACACACACACACACACACACTATCACACTCACAAGACAGCACTCACACTGGGTCTCCCGCAGAACCCTCAACACTTGAAACTGCCCTAACATACTCTCAAACGTGGCCCGACACACACATATACAAGTAACACACAAACACCCATTGACTTTTTCTTACAGTCATACACAATGGTTTCCCTGAAACACACACACAGACACACACACACAAACTGTCACACTCACAACACAGCACTCACATTGGGTCTCCGGCATAACCATCAACACTTCGAACTGCCCTAACATACTCAAAAACGTGGTCCCGACACACACATACGCAAGAAACACAACCAAACACCCATCGACTCTTTCGTAAAGGCATACACAGTGGGGTTCGAAACACACACACAGACACACACACACACACTGTCACACTCACAACACAGCACTCACACTGGGTCTCCAGCAGAGCCATCAACACTTGGAACTGACCTAACATATTCACAAACGTGGTCCCGAAACACACATACAGAAGAAACACACACAAACACCCATCGACTTTTTCTTACAGGCATACAAATGGTTTCCCGCAACACACACAAACACACACACACACAATGTCACCCTCACAACACAGCACTCACACTGGATCTCCAGCAGAGCCATGAACACTTGGAACTGCCCTGACACACTCACATACGTGCTCCCGAAACACAGATACACAAGAAACACACACAAACACCCATCGACATTTCCTTACAGGCAGACACAGTGGGGTTCCCCCAAACACACACACACACACTGTCACACTCACAACACAGCACTCACACTGTTCCTTGCAGAGCCATCACCACTTGGAACTGCCCTGACATACCCAAATACGTTGTCCCGAGACACACATACACAAGAAACACACAGAAACACCCATCGACTTTTTCTTACAGGCATACAAAATGGTTTCCCGCAAACACACACACACACACACATACACTATCACACTCACAACACAGCACTCACACTGGGTCTCCCGCAGAACCCTCAACACTTGAAACTGCCCTAACATACTCTCAAACGTGGCCCGACACACACATATACAAGTAACACACAAACACCCATCGACTTTTTCTTACACTCATACACAATGGTTTCCCTGAAACACACACACAGACAAACACACACAAACTGTCACACTCACAACACAGCACTCACATTGGGTCTCCGGCATAACCATTAACACTTCGAACTGCCCTAACATACTCAAAAACGTGGTCCCGACACACACATACGCAAGAAACACAACCAAACACCCATCGACTTTTTCGTAAAGGCATACACAGTGGGGTTCGAAACACACACACAGACACACACACACACTGTCACACTCACAACACAGCACTCACACTGGGTCGCCAGCAGAGCCATCGACACTTGGAACTGACCTAACATATTCACAAACGTGGTCGAAACACACATACAGAAGAAACACACACAAACACCCATCGACTTTTTCTTACAGGCATACAAATGGTTTCCCGCAACACACACACACACACACACACACAATGTCACCCTCACAACACAGCACTCACACTGGATCTCCAGCAGAGCCATGAACACTTGGAACTGCCCTGACACACTCACATACGTGCTCCCGAAACACAGATACACAAGAAACACACACAAACACCCATCGACATTTCCTTACAGGCAGACACAGTGGGGTTCCCCCAAACACACACACACACACTGTCACACTCACAACACAGCACTCACACTGTTCCTTGCAGAGCCATCACCACTTGGAACTGCCCTGACATACCCAAATACGTTGTCCCGAGACACACATACACAAGAAACACACAGAAACACCCATCGACTTTTTCTTACAGGCATACAAAATGGTTTCCCGCAAACACACACACACACACACACATACACTATCACACTCACAACACAGCACTCACACTGGGTCTCCCGCAGAACCCTCAACACTTGAAACTGCCCTAACATACTCTCAAACGTGGCCCGACACACACATATACAAGTAACACACAAACACCCATCGACTTTTTCTTACAGTCATACACAATGGTTTCCCTGAAACACACACACAGACACACACACACAAACTGTCACACTCACAACACAGCACTCACATTGGGTCTCCGGCATAACCATCAACACTTCGAACTGCCCTAACATACTCAAAAACGTGGTCCCGACACACACATACGCAAGAAACACAACCAAACACCCATCGACTTTTTCGTAAAGGCATACACAGTGGGGTTCGAAACACACACACAGACACACACACACACACTGTCACACTCACAACACAGCACTCACACTGGGTCTCCAGCAGAGCCATGAACACTTGGAACTGCCCTGACACACTCACATACGTGCTCCCGAAACACAGATACACAAGAAACACACACAAACACCCATCGACATTTCCTTACAGGCAGACACAGTGGGGTTCCCCCAAACACACACACACACACTGTCACACTCACAACACAGCACTCACACTGTTCCTTGCAGAGCCAACACCACTTGGAACTGCCCTGACATACCCAAATACGTTGTCCCGAGACACACATACACAAGAAACACACAGAAACACCCATCGACTTTTTCTTACAGGCATACAAAATGGTTTCCCGCAAACACACACACACACACACACACACACTATCACACTCACAACACAGCACTCACACTGGGTCTCCCGCAGAACCCTCAACACTTGAAACTGCCCTAACATACTCTCAAACGTGGCCCGACACACACATATACAAGTAACACACAAACACCCATCGACTTTTTCTTACAGTCATACACAATGGTTTCCCTGAAACACACACACAGACACACACACACAAACTGTCACACTCACAACACAGCACTCACATTGGGTCTCCGGCATAACCATCAACACTTCGAACTGCCCTAACATACTCAAAAACGTGGTCCCGACACACACATACGCAAGAAACACAACCAAACACCCATCGACTTTTTCGTAAAGGCATACACAGTGGGGTTTCGAAACACACACAGACACACACACACACACTGTCACACTCACAACACAGCACTCACACTGGGTCTCCAGCAGAGCCATCAACACTTGGAACTGACCTAACATATTCACAAACGTGGTCCCGAAACACACATACAGAAGAAACACACACAAACACCCATCGACTTTTTCTTACAGGCATACAAATGGTTTCCCGCAACACACACACACACACACACACACACAATGTCACCCTCACAACACAGCACTCACACTGGATCTCCAGCAGAGCCATGAACACTTGGAACTGCCCTGACACACTCACATACGTGCTCCCGAAACACAGATACACAAGAAACACACACAAACACCAATCGACATTTCCTTACAGGCAGACACAGTGGGGTTCCCCCAAACACACACACACACACTGTCACACTCACAACACAGCACTCACACTGTTCCTTGCAGAGCCATCACCACTTGGAACTGCCCCGACATACCCAAATACGTTGTCCCGAGACACACATACACAAGAAACACACAGAAACACCCATCGACTTTTTCTTACAGGCATACAAAATGGTTTCCCGCAAACTCACACACACACACACACACACACACTATCACACTCACAACACAGCACTCACACTGGGTCTCCCGCAGAACCCTCAACACTTGAAACTGCCCTAACATACTCTCAAACGTGGCCCGACACACACATATACAAGTAACACACAAACACCCATCGACTTTTTCTTACAGTCATACACAATGGTTTCCCTGAAACACACACACAGACACACACACACAAACTGTCACACTCACAACACAGCACTCACATTGGGTCTCCGGCATAACCATCAACACTTCGAACTGCCCTAACATACTCAAAAACGTGGTCCCGACACACGCATACACAAGAAACACAACCAAACACCCATCGACTTTTTCGTAAAGGCATACACAGTGGGGTTCGAAACACACACACAGACACACACACACACAGTGTCACACTCACAACACAGCACTCACACTGGGTCTCCAGCAGAGCCATCAACACTTGGAACTGACCTAACATATTCACAAACGTGGTCCCGAAACACACATACAGAAGAAACACACACAAACACCCATCGACTTTTTCTTACAGGCATACAAATGGTTTCCCGCAACACACACACACACACACACACACACACAATGTCACCCTCACAACACAGCACTCACACTGGATCTCCAGCAGAGCCATGAACACTTGGAACTGCCCTGACACACTCACATACGTGCTCCCGAAACACAGATACACAAGAAACACACACAAACACCCATCGACATTTCCTTACAGGCAGACACAGTGGGGTTCCCCCAAACACACACACACACACTGTCACACTCACAACACAGCACTCACACTGTTCCTTGCAGAGCCATCACCACTTGGAACTGCCCTGACATACCCAAATACGTTGTCCCGAGACACACATACACAAGAAACACACAGAAACACCCATCGACTTTTTCTTACAGGCATACAAAATGGTTTCCCGCAAACACACACACACACACACATACACTATCACACTCACAACACAGCACTCACACTGGGTCTCCCGCAGAACCCTCAACACTTGAAACTGCCCTAACATACTCTCAAACGTGGCCCGACACACACATATACAAGTAACACACAAACACCCATCGACTTTTTCTTACACTCATACACAATGGTTTCCCTGAAACACACACACAGACACACACACACAAACTGTCACACTCACAACACAGCACTCACATTGGGTCTCCGGCATAACCATCAACACTTCGAACTGCCCTAACATACTCAAAAACGTGGTCCCAACACACACATACGCAAGAAACACAACCAAACACCCATCGACTTTTTCGTAAAGGCATACACAGTGGGGTTCGAAACACACACACAGACACACACACACACTGTCACACTCACAACACAGCACTCACACTGGGTCGCCAGCAGAGCCATCGACACTTGGAACTGACCTAACATATTCACAAACGTGGTCGAAACACACATACAGAAGAAACACACACAAACACCCATCGACTTTTTCTTACAGGCATACAAATGGTTTCCCGCAACACACACACACACACACACACACACACACGATGTCACCCTCACAACACAGCACTCACACTGGATCTCCAGCAGAGCCATGAACACTTGGAACTGCCCTGACACACTCACATACGTGCTCCCGAAACACAGATACACAAGAAACACACACAAACACCCATCGACATTTCCTTACAGGCAGACACAGTGGGGTTCCCCCAAACACACACACACACACTGTCACACTCACAACACAGCACTCACACTGTTCCTTGCAGAGCCATCACCACTTGGAACTGCCCTGACATACCCAAATACGTTGTCCCGAGACACACATACACAAGAAACACACAGAAACACCCATCGACTTTTTCTTACAGGCATACAAAATGGTTTCCCGCAAACACACACACACACACACGCACTATCACACTCACAACACAGCACTCACACTGGGTCTCCCGCAGAACCCTCAACACTTGAAACTGCCCTAACATACTCTCAAACGTGGCCCGACACACACATATACAAGTAACACACAAACACCCATCGACTTTTTCTTACAGTCATACACAATGGTTTCCCTGAAACACACACACAGACACACACACACAAAGTGTCACACTCACAACACAGCACTCACATTGGGTCTCCGGCATAACCATCAACACTTCGAACTGCCCTAACATACTCAAAAACGTGGTCCCGACACACACATACACAAGAAACACAACCAAACACCCATCGACTTTTTCGTAAAGGCATACACAGTGGGGTTCGAAACACACACACAGACACACACACACACACTGTCACACTCACAACACAGCACTCACACTGGGTCGCCAGCAGAGCCATCAACACTTGGAACTGACCTAACATATTCACAAACGTGGTCCCGAAACACACATACAGAAGAAACACACACAAACACCCATCGACTTTTTCTTACAGGCATACAAATGGTTTTCCGCAACACACACACACACACACACACAATGTCACCCTCAGAACACAGCACTCACACTGGATCTCCAGCAGAGCCATGAACACTTGGAACTGCCCTGACACACTCACATACGTGCTCCCGAAACACAGATACACAAGAAACACACACAAACACCCATCGACATTTCCTTACAGGCAGACACAGTGGGGTTCCCCCAAACACACACACACACTGTCACACTCACAACACAGCACTCACACTGTTCCTTGCAGAGCCATCACCACTTGGAACTGCCCCGACATACCCAAATACGTTGTCCCGAGACATACATACACAAGAAACACACAGAAACACCCATCGACTTTTTCTTACAGGCATACAAAATGGTTTCCCGCAAACTCACACACACACACACACACACACACACACTATCACACTCACAACACAGCACTCACACTGGGTCTCCCGCAGAACCCTCAACACTTGAAACTGCCCTAACATACTCTCAAACGTGGCCCGACACACACATATACAAGTAACACACAAACACCCATCGACTTTTTCTTACAGTCATACACAATGGTTTCCCTGAAACACACACACAGACACACACACACAAACTGTCACACTCACAACACAGCACTCACATTGGGTCTCCGGCATAACCATCAACACTTCGAACTGCCCTAACATACTCAAAAACGTGGTCCCAACACACACATACGCAAGAAACACAACCAAACACCCATCGACTTTTTCGTAAAGGCATACACAGTGGGGTTCGAAACACACACACAGACACACACACACACTGTCACACTCACAACACAGCACTCACACTGGGTCGCCAGCAGAGCCATCGACACTTGGAACTGACCTAACATATTCACAAACGTTGTCCCGAAACACACATACAGAAGAAACACACACAAACACCCATCGACTTTTTCTTACAGGCATACAAATGGTTTCCCGCAAACACACACACACACACACACACACACACACACACACAATGTCACCCTCACAACACAGCACTCACACTGGATCTCCAGCAGAGCCATGAACACTTGGAACTGCCCTGACACACTCACATACGTGCTTCCGAAACACAGATACACAAGAAACACACACAAACACCCATCGACATTTCCTTACAGGAAGACACAGTGGGGTTCCCCCAAACACACACACACACACTATCACACTCACAACACAGCACTCACACTGTTCCTTGCAGAGCCATCACCACTTGGAACTGCCCTGACATACCCAAATACGTTGTCCGGAGAAACACATACACAAGAAACACACAGAAACACCCATCGACTTTTTCTTACAGGCATACAAAATGGTTTCCCGCAAACACACACACACACACACACTGTCACACTCACAACACAGCACTCACACTGTTCCTTGCAGAGCAATCAGCACTTGGAACTGCCCTGACATACCCAAAGCGTTGTCCCGACACACACATACACAAGAAACACAGAGAAACACCCATCGACTTTTGCATACAGGCATACAAAATGGTTTCCCGCAAACACACACACACACACACACTATCACACTCACAACACAGCACTCACACTGGGACTCCCGCAGAACCCTCAACACTTGAAACTGCCCTAACATACTCTCAAACGTGGCCCGACACACACATATACAAGTAACACACAAACACCCATCGACTTTTTCTTACAGTCATACACAATGGTTTCCCTGAAACACACACACAGACACACACACACAAACTGTCACACTCACAACACAGCACTCACATTGGGTCTCCGGCATGACCATCAACACTTCGAACTGCCCTAACATACTCAAAAACGTGGTCCCGACACACACATACGCAAGAAACACAACCAAACACCCATCGACTTTTTCGTAAAGGCATACACAGTGGGGTTTCGAAACACACACAGACACACACACACACACTGTCACACTCACAACACAGCACTCACTGGGTCGCCAGCAGAGCCATCGACACTTGGAACTGAACTAACATATTCACAAACGTGGTCCCGAAACACACATAAAGAAGAAACACACACAAACACTCATCGACTTTTTCTTACAGGCATACAAATGGTTTCCCGCAAACACACACACAAACACACACACACACACACACACACACAATGTCACCCTCACAACACAGCACTCACACTGGATCTCCAGCAGAGCCATGAACACTTGGAACTGCACTGACACGCTCACATACGTGCTCCCAAAACACAGATACACAAGAAACACACACAAACACCCATCGACATTTCCTTACAGGCAGACACAGTGGGGTTCCCCCAAACACACACACACACACTGTCACACTCACAACACAGCACTCACACTGTTCCTTGCAGAGCCATCACCACTTGGAACTGCCCTGACATACCCAAATACGTTGTCCCGAGACACACATACACAAGAAACACACAGAAACACCCATCGACTTTTTCTTACAGGCATACAAAATGGTTTCCCGCAAACACACACACACACACACACATACACTATCACACTCACAACACAGCACTCACACTGGGTCTCCCGCAGAACCCTCAACACTTGAAACTGCCCTAACATACTCTCAAACGTGGCCCGACACACACATATACAAGTAACACACAAACACCCATCGACTTTTTCTTACAGTCATACACAATGGTTTCCCTGAAACACACACACAGACACACACACACAAACTGTCACACTCACAACACAGCACTCACATTGGGTCTCCGGCATAACCATCAACACTTCGAACTGCCCTAACATACTCAAAAACGTGGTCCCGACACACACATACGCAAGAAACACAACCAAACACCCATCGACTTTTTCGTAAAGGCATACACAGTGGGGTTCGAAACACACACACAGACACACACACACACACTGTCACACTCACAACACAGCACTCACACTGGGTCTCCAGCAGAGCCATGAACACTTGGAACTGCCCTGACACACTCACATACGTGCTCCCGAAACACAGATACACAAGAAACACACACAAACACCCATCGACATTTCCTTACAGGCAGACACAGTGGGGTTCCCCCAAACACACACACACACACTGTCACACTCACAACACAGCACTCACACTGTTCCTTGCAGAGCCAACACCACTTGGAACTGCCCTGACATACCCAAATACGTTGTCCCGAGACACACATACACAAGAAACACACAGAAACACCCATCGACTTTTTCTTACAGGCATACAAAATGGTTTCCCGCAAACACACACACACACACACACACACTATCACACTCACAACACAGCACTCACACTGGGTCTCCCGCAGAACCCTCAACACTTGAAACTGCCCTAACATACTCTCAAACGTGGCCCGACACACACATATACAAGTAACACACAAACACCCATCGACTTTTTCTTACAGTCATACACAATGGTTTCCCTGAAACACACACACAGACACACACACACAAACTGTCACACTCACAACACAGCACTCACATTGGGTCTCCGGCATAACCATCAACACTTCGAACTGCCCTAACATACTCAAAAACGTGGTCCCGACACACACATACGCAAGAAACACAACCAAACACCCATCGACTTTTTCGTAAAGGCATACACAGTGGGGTTCGAAACACACACACAGACACACACACACACTGTCACACTCACAACACAGCACTCACACTGGGTCGCCAGCAGAGCCATCGACACTTGGAACTGACCTAACATATTCACAAACGTTGTCCCGAAACACACATACAGAAGAAACACACACAAACACCCATCGACTTTTTCTTACAGGCATACAAATGGTTTCCCGCAAACACACACACACACACACACACACACACACACAATGTCACCCTCACAACACAGCACTCACACTGGATCTCCAGCAGAGCCATGAACACTTGGAACTGCCCTGACACACTCACATACGTGCTCCCGAAACACAGATACACAAGAAACACACACAAACACCCATCGACATTTCCTTACAGGAAGACACAGTGGGGTTCCCCCAAACACACACACACACACTATCACACTCACAACACAGCACTCACACTGTTCCTTGCAGAGCCATCACCACTTGGAACTGCCCTGACATACCCAAATACGTTGTCCGGAGAAACACATACACAAGAAACACACAGAAACACCCATCGACTTTTTCTTACAGGCATACAAAATGGTTTCCCGCAAACACACACACACACACACACTGTCACACTCACAACACAGCACTCACACTGTTCCTTGCAGAGCAATCAGCACTTGGAACTGCCCTGACATACCCAAAGCGTTGTCCCGACACACACATACACAAGAAACACACAGAAACACCCATCGACTTTTTCATACAGGCATACAAAATGGTTTCCCGCAAACACACACACACACACACACTATCACACTCACAACACAGCACTCACACTGGGTCTCCCGCAGAACCCTCAACACTTGAAACTGCCCTAACATACTCTCAAACGTGGCCCGACACACACATATACAAGTAACACACAAACACCCATCGACTTTTTCTTACACTCATACACAATGGTTTCCCTGAAACACACACACAGACACACACACACAAACTGTCACACTCACAACACAGCACTCACATTGGGTCTCCGGCATGACCATCAACACTTCGAACTGCCCTAACATACTCAAAAACGTGGTCCCGACACACACATACGCAAGAAACACAACCAAACACCCATCGACTTTTTCGTAAAGGCATACACAGTGGGGTTTCGAAACACACACAGACACACACACACACACTGTCACACTCACAACACAGCACTCACACTGGGTCGCCAGCAGAGCCATCGACACTTGGAACTGAACTAACATATTCACAAACGTGGTCCCGAAACACACATACAGAAGAAACACACACAAACACTCATCGACTTTTTCTTACAGGCATACAAATGGTTTCCCGCAAACACACACACACACACACACACACACACACACACACACAATGTCACCCTCACAACACAGCACTTACACTGGATCTCCAGCAGAGCCATGAACACTTGGAACTGCACTGACACGCTCACATACGTGCTCCCAAAACACAGATACACAAGAAACACACACAAACACCCATCGACATTTCCTTACAGGCAGACACAGTGGGGTTCCCCCAAACACACACACACACACTGTCACACTCACAACACAGCACTCACACTGTTCCTTGCAGAGCCATCACCACTTGGAACTGCCCTGACATACCCAAAAACGTTGTCCCGAGACACACATACACAAGAAACACACAGAAACACCCATCGACATTTTCTTACAGGCATACAAAATGGTTTCCCTCAAACACACACACACACACACACATACATTATCACACTCACAACACAGCACTCACACTGGGTCCCCGGCATAGACATCAGCATTTGGAATTCCCTAACATACTCAAAAACGAGGTCTCAACCCGCACATACACAAGAAACACACAAAAACACCCATCGACTTTATTAACAGGCATGCATAATGGTTTACCACAAACACATAAACACACACATAAACTATCACACTCACAACACAACTCTCAGAATGACTTAGAACTACCCTTATATACACACAAACGTGGTCCCGTCACACACATACACAGAAACACACACAAACACCCATCGACTTTTCTTACAGGCAGACACAGTGGTGTTCCCAAAACACACACACACAGACACACACACACACACACTATGACACTCACAACACAGCACTCACACTGGGTCTCCCGCAGAACCCTCAACACTTGAAACTGCCCTAACATACTCTCAAACGTGGCCAGACACACACATATACAAGTAACACACAAACACCCAACGACTTTTTCTTACAGTCATACACAATGGTTTCCCTGAAACACACACACAGACACACACACACAAACTGTCACACTCACAACACAGCACTCACATTGGGTCTCCGGCATAACCATCAACACTTCGAACTGCCCTAACATACTCAAAAACGTGGTCCCGACACACACATACGCAAGAAACACAACCAAACACCCATCGACTTTTTCGTAAAGGCATACACAGTGGGGTTTCGAAACACACACAGACACACACACACACACTGTCACACTCACAACACAGCACTCACACTGGGTCTCCAGCAGAGCCATCAACACTTGGAACTGACCTAACATATTCACAAACGTGGTCCTGAAACACACATACAGAAGAAACACACACAAACACCCATCGACTTTTTCTTACAGGCATACAAATGGTTTCCCGCAACAAACACACACACACACACACAATGTCACCCTCACAACACAGCACTCACACTGGATCTCCAGCAGAGCCATGAACACTTGGAACTGCCCTGACACACTCACATACGTGCTCCCGAAACACAGATACACAAGAAACACACACAAACACGCATCGACATTTCCTTACAGGCAGACACAGTGGGCTTCCCCCAAACACACACACACACACACACACACACACACACTGTCACACTTACAACACAGCACTCACACTGTTCCTTGCAGAGCCATCATCACTTGGAACTGCCCTGACATACCCAAAAACGTTGTCCCGAGACACACATACACAAGAAACACACAGAAACACCCATCGACTTTTTCTTACAGGCATACAAAATGGTTTCCCGCAAACACACACACACACACACTATCACACTCACAACACAGCACTCACACTGGGTCCCCGGCGTAGACATCAGCATTTGGAATTCCCTAACATACTGAAAAACGAGGTCCCAACACACAAATACACAAGAAACACACAAAAACACCCATCGACTTTATTTACAGGCATACATAATAATTTACCACAAACACATATACACACACATAAACTATCACACTCACAACACAACTCTCAGAATGACTTAGAACTACCCTTATTTACACACAAACGTGGTCCTGACACACACATACACAGAAACACAAACAAACACCCATCGACTCTTCTTACAGGCAGACACAGTGGTTTTCCGAAAAACACACACACAGACACACACACACACAATGTCACCCTCACAACACAGCACTCACACTGGGTCTCCCGCAGAACCCTCAACACTTGAAACTGCCCTAACATACTCTCAAACGTGGCCCGACACACACATATACAAGTAACACACAAACACCCATCGACTTTTTCTTACAGTCATACACAATGGTTTCCCTGAAACACACACACAGACACACACACACAAACTGTCACACTCACAACACAGCACTCACACTGGGTCTCCAGGAGAGCCATCAACACTTGGAACTGACCTAACATATTCACAAACGTGGTCCCGAAACACACATACAGAAGAAACACACACAAACACCCATCGACTTTTTCTTACACGCATACATATGGTTTCCCGCAACACACACACACACACACACACACACAATGTCACCCTCACAACACAGCACTCACACTGGATCTCCAGCAGAGCCATGAACACTTGGAACTGCCCTGACACACTCACATACGTGCTCCCGAAACACAGATACACAAGAAACACACACAAACACGCATCGACATTTCCTTACAGGCAGACACAGTGGGGTTCCCCCAAACACACACACACACTGTCACACTCACAACACAGCACTCACACTGTTCCTTGCAGAGCCATCATCACTTAGAACTGCCCTGACATACCCAAATACGTTGTCCCGAGACACACATACACAAGAAACACACAGAAAAACCCATTGACTTTTCTTACAGGCATACAAAATGGTTTCCCGCAAACACACACACACACACACACACATACACTATCACACTCACAACACAGCACTCACACTGGGTCTCCCGCAGAACCCTCAACACTTGAAACTGCCCTAACATACTCTCAAACGTGGCCAGACACACACATATACAAGAAACACACAAACACCCATCGACTTTTTCTTACAGTCATACACAATGGTTTCCCTGAAACACACACACAGACACACACACACAAACTGTCACACTCACAACACAGCACTCACATTGGGTCTCCGGCATAACCATCAACACTTCGAACTGCCCTAACATACTTAAAAACGTGGTCCCCACACACACATACGCAAGACACACAACCAAACACCCATCGACTTTTTCGTAAAGGCATACACAGTGGGGTTTCGAAACACACACAGACACACACACACACACTGTCACACTCACAACACAGCACTCACACTGGGTCTCTAGCAGAGCCATCGACACTTGGAACTGACCTAACATATTCACAAACGTGGTCCCGAAACACACATACAGAAGAAACACACACAAACACCCATCGACTTTTTCTTACAGGCATACAAATGGTTTCCCGCAAACACACACACACACACACACACACACAATGTCACCCTCACAACACAGCACTCACACTGGATCTCCAGCAGAGCCATGAACACTTGGAACTGCCCTGACACGCTCACATACGTGCTCCCGAAACACAGATACACAAGAAACAGACACAAACACCCATCGACATTTCCTTACAGGCAGACACAGTGGGGTTCCCCCAAACACACACACACACACTGTCACACTCACAACACAGCACTCACACTGTTCCTTGCAGAGCCATCACCACTTGGAACTGCCCTGACATACCCAAAAACGTTGTCCCGAGACACACATACACAAGAAACACACAGAAACACCCATCGACTTTTTCTTACAGGCATACAAAATGGTTTCCCGCAAACACACACACACACACACACTGTCACACTCACAACACAGCACTCACACTGTTCCTTGCAGAGCAATCAGCACTTGAAACTGCCCTGACATACCCAAAAACGTTGTCCCGAGACACACATACACAAGAAACACACAGAAACACCCATCGACTTTTTCATACAGGCATACAAAATGGTTTCCCGCAAACACACACACACACACACACTATCACACTCACAACACAGCACTCACACTGGGTCCCCGGCATAGACATCAACATTTGGAATTCCCTAACATACTCAAAAACGAGGTCCCAACACACACATACACAAGAAACACACAAAAACACCCATCGACTTTATTTACAGGCATACATAATGATTTACCACAAACACATAAACACACACATAAACTATCACACTCACAACACAACTCTCAGAATGACTTGGAACTACCCTTATTTACACACAAATGTGGTCCCGACACACACATAAACAAGAAACACACACAAACATCCATCGACTCTTCTTACAGGCAGACACAGTGGTGTTCCCCAAAATACACACACACACACACTGTCACACTCACAACACAGCACTCACACTGGGTCTGCAGCAGAGCCATCAACACTTGGAACTGCCCTGACACACTCACATACGTGGTCACGAAACACACATTCACAAGAAACACACATAAACACCCATCGACTTTTTCATACAGGCGTACTCAACGGTTTCCCGCAAACACACACAGACACACACACACACACACTATGACACTCAGAACACAGCACTCACACGGGCACTTGAATCTGCCCTAACATACGCACAAATGTGGTTCCGACACACACATACACAAGAAACACACACAAACACCCATCGACATTTTCTTACAGGCAGACACAGTGGGGTTCCCCCAAACACACACACACACACTGTCACACTCACAACACAGCACTCACACTGTTCTTTGCAGATCCATCACCACTTGGAAATGCCCTGACATACCCAAAAACGTTGTCTCGTCATACACATACACAAGAAACACGAACAAACACCCATCGACTTTTTCTTAGAGGCATAAAAAATGGTTCCCCCAACACACAGACACACACACACACACACACACTATCACACCCACAACACAACACTCAAACTGGGTCCCCGGCATAGACATCAACATTTGGAATTACCTAACATACTCAAAAACGAGATCCCAACACACACATACACAGGAAAAACACAAAAACACCCATCGAATATATTTACAGGCATACAAAATGGTTTACCAGAAACCCATAAACACACACATAAACTATCACACTCACAACACAACTCACAGAATGACTTGGAACTACCCTTATATAAACACAAACGTGGTCCCGACACACACATACACAAGAAACACACACAAACACCCATTAAGTTTCTTACAGGCAGACACAGTGGTTTTCCCCAAAACACACACGCACACACTGTCACACTCACAACACAGCACTCACACTGTTCCTTGAAGAGCCATCACCACTTGGAACTGCCCTGACATACCCAAAAACGTAGTCCCGACACACACATACACAAGAAACACAAACAAACACCCATCAACTTTTTCTTACAGGCATACAAAATGGTTTCCCGCAAACACACACACACAAACACACACACTATCACACTCACAACACAGCACTCACAGTGGGTTCCCGGCATAGACATCAACATTTGGAATTCCCTAACATACTCAAAAACGAGGTCCCAACACACACATACACAAGAAACACACCAAAACACCCTTCGACTTTATTTACCGTCATACATAAAGGTTTACACAAACCCATAAACACACACATAAACTATCACACTCACAACACAACTCTCAGAATGACTTGGAACAACCCTTATATACACACAAACGTGGTCCCGACACACACATACACAGGAAACACACACAAACATCCATCGACTTTTCTTAGAAGCAGACACAATGGTGTTCCCCAAAAAACTCACACACACACACTGTCACACTCACAACACAGCAATCACACTGGGTCTGCAGCAGAGCCATCAACACTTGGAACTGCCCTGACACACTCACTTACGTAGTCCCGAAACACACATACACAAGAAACACACATAAATACCCATCGACTATTTCGTACAGGCGTACTCAACGGTTTCCCGCAAACACACACACACACACACACACACTATGACACTCAGAAAACAGCACTCACACGAGCACTTGAATCTGCGCTAACATACACACAAACGTGGTTCCGACACACACATACACAAGAAACACACACAAACACCCGACATTTACTGACAGGTAGACACAGTGGGGTTCCCCCAAACACACACACACACACTGTCACACTCACAACACAGCACTCACACTGTTTCTTGCAGAGGCATCACCACTTGGAACTGCCCTGACATACCCAAAACCGTTGTCCCGACACACACATACACAAGAAACACAAACAAACACCCATCGACTTTTCTTAGAGGCAGACACAGTGGTGTTCCCCCAAACACACACACACACACTGTCACACTCACAACACAGCACTCACACTGTTTCTTGCAGAGCCATCACCACTTGGAACTGCCCTGACATACCCAAAAACGTTGTCCCGAGACACACATACACAAGAAACACAAACAAACATCCATCGACTTTTTCTTACAGGCATACAAAATGGTTTCCCGCAAACACACACACACACACACACACACACATTATCACACCAAACACAGCACTCACACTGGGTCCAGGGTGTAGGCCTCAACATTTGGAATTCCCTAACAAGCTCAAAATCGAGATCCCAACACACACATACACAGAAAACACACAAAAACACCCATTGACTTTATTTACAGGCATACATAATGGTTTACCACAAACCCATAAACACACACATAAACTATCACACTCACAAAACAACTCTCAGAATGACTTGGAACTACCCTTATATAAACACAAATGTGGTCCCGACACTCACATACACAAGAAACACACACAAACATCCATCGACTTTTCTTACAGGCAGACACAGTGCTGTTCCATAACACACACACACACACACACACTGTCACACTCACAACACAGCACTCACACTGGGTCTGCAGCAGAGCCATCAACAATTGGAACTGCCCTGACACACTCACATACGTGGTCCCGGAACACACATAAAAAAGAAACACCCGTAAACACCCATCGACTTTTTGATACAGGCGTACTCAACGGTTTCCCGCAAACACAGACAGACACACACACTGTATCACACTCAGAACACAGCACTCACACGGGCACTTGAATCTGCCCTAACATAAACACAAATGTGGTCCCGACACACACATACACAAGAAACACACACAAACAACCATCGACATTTCCTTACAGACAGACAAAGTGGGGTTCCCCCAAACACACACACACACACTGTCACACTCACAACACAGTACTCACACTGGGTCTGCAGCAGAGCCATCAACACTTGAAACTGCCCTAACATACTCTCAAACGTGGCCCGACACACACATATACAAGTAACACACAAACACCCATCGACTTTTTCTTACAGTGATACACAATGGTTTCCCTGAAACACACACACAGACACACACACACAAACTGTCACACTCACAACACAGCACTCACATTGGGTCTCCGGCATAACCATCAACACTTCGAACTGCCCTAACATACCCAAAAACGTGGTCCCGACACACACATACGCAAGAAACACAACCAAACACCCATCGACTTTTTCGTAAAGGCATACACAGTGGGGTTTCAAACACACACAGACACACACACACACAATGTCACACTCACAACACAGCACTCACACTGGGTCTCCAGCAGAGCCATCAACACTTGGAACTGACCTAACATATTCACAAACGTGGTCCCGAAACACACATACAGAAGAAACACACACAAACACCCATCGACGTTTTCTTACAGGTATACAAATGGTTTCCCGCAACACACACACACACACACACACACACACTGTCACCCTCACAACACAGCACTCACACTGGATCTCCAGCAGAGCCATGAACACTTGGAACTGCCCTGACACACTCACATACGTGCTCCCGAAACACAGATACACAAGAAACACACACACACACCCATCGACATTTCCTTACAGGCAGACACAGTGGGGTTCCCCCAAACACACACACACACACACACACACACACTGTCACACAAAACACAGCACTCACACTGTTCCTTGCAGAGCCATCACCACTTGGAACTGCCCTGACATACCCAAATACGTTGTCCCGAGACACACAGACACAAGAAACACACAGAAACACCCATCGACTTTTTCTTACAGGCATACAAAATGGTTTCCCGCAAACACACACACACACACACACACTATCACACTCACAACACAGCACTCACACTGGGTCCCCAGCATAGACATCAGCATTTGGAATTCCCTAACATACTCAAAAACGAGGTCCCAACACACACATACACGAGAAACACACAAAAACACCCATCGACTTTATTTACAGACATACATAATGATGTACCACAAAAACATAAACACACACATAAACTATCACACTCACAACACAACTCTCAGAATTACTTAGAACTACCCTTATATACACACAAACGTGGTCCTGACACACACATACACAGAAACACACACAAACACCCATCGACTTTTCTTACAGGCAGACACAGTGGTGTTCCCAAAACACACACACACAGACACACACACACACACACTATGACACTCACAACACAGCACTCACACTGGGTCTCCCGCAGAACCTTCAACACTTGAAACTGCCCTAACATACTCTCAAACGTGGCCAGACACACACATATACAAGTAACACACAAACACCCATCGACTTTTTCTTACATTCATACACAATGGTTTTTCTGAAACACACACACAGACACACACACACAAACTGTCACACTCACAACACAGCACTCACATTGGGTCTCCGGCATAACCATCAACACTTCGAACTGCCCTAACATACTCAAAAACGTGGTCCCGACACACACATACGCAAGAAACACAACCAAACACCCATCGACTTTTCCGTAAAGGCATACACAGTGGGGTTCGAAACACACATAGACACACACACACACACTGTCACACTCACAACACAGCACTCACACTGGGTCTCCAGCAGAGCCATCGACACTTGGAACTGACCTAACATATTCACAAACGTGGTCCCGAAACACACATACAGAAGAAACACACACAAACACCCATCGACTTCTTCTTACAGGCATACAAATGGTTTCCCGCGAAACACACACACACACACACACACACACACACAATGTCACCCTCACAACACAGCACTCACACTGGATCTCCAGCAGAGCCATGGACACTTGGAACTGCCCTGACACACTCACATACGTGCTCCCGAAACACCGATACACAAGAAACACACACAAACACCCTTCGACATTTCCTTACAGGCTGACACAGTGGGGTTCCCCCAAACACACACACACACACTGTCACACTCACAACACAGCACTCACACTGTTCCTTGCAGAGCCATCACCACTTGGAACAGCCCTGACATACCCAAATACGTTGTCCCGAGACACACATACACAAGAAACACACAGAAACACCTATCGACTTTTTCTTACAGGCATACAAAATGGTTTCCTTCAAAGACACACACACACACACACACACACACACTTGACACTCACAACAGAGCACTCACACTGGGTCCCCGGCATAGACATCAACATTTGGAATTCCCTAATATACTAATAAACGAGGTCACAACACGCACATACACAAGAAACACACAAAAACACCCATCGACTTTATTTACAGGCATTCATAATGGTTTACCACAAACACATAAACACACACATAAACTATCACACTCACAACACAACTCTCAGAATGACTTGGAACTACCCTTATATACACACAAACGTGGTCCTGACACACACATACAGAAGAAACACACACAAACACCAATCGACTTTTTCTTACAGGCATACAAATGGTTTCCCGCAACACACACACACACACACACACACACACAATGTCACCCTCACAACACAGCACTCACACTGGATCTCCAGCAGAGCCATGAACACTTGGAACTGCCCTGACACACTCACATACATGGTCCGAAACACACATACACAAGAAACACACACAAACACCCATTGACATTTTCTTAGAGGCAGACACAGTGGGGTTCCGCCAAACACACACACACACACTGTCACACTCACAACACAGCACTCACACTGTTCCTTGCAGAGCCATCACCACTTGGAACTGCCCTGACATACCCAAAAACGTTGTCCCGAGACACACATACACAAGAAACACACAGAAACACCCATCGACTTTTTCTTACAGGCATACAAAATGGTTTCCCTCAAACACACACACACACACACTATCACACTCACAACACAGCACTCACACTGGGTCCCCGGCATAGACATCAGCATTTGGAATTCCCTAACATACTCAAAAACGAGGTCCCAACACGCACATACACAAGAAACACACAAAAACACCCATCGACTTTATTTACAGGCATACATAATGATTTACCACAAACACATAAACACACACATAAACTATCACACTCACAACACAACTCTCAGAATGACTTAGAACTACCCTTATATACACACAAACGTGGTCCCGACACACACATACACAGAAACACACACAAACACCCATCGACTCTTCTTATAGGCAGACACAGTGGTGTTCCCAAAACACACACACACACACACTATGACACTCACAACACAGCACTCACACTGGGTCTCCCGCAGAACCCTCAACACTTGAAACTGCCCTAACATATTCTCAAACGTGGCCCGACACACACATGTACAAGTAACAGGCAAACACCCATTGACTTTTTCTTACAGTCATACACAATGGTTTCCCTGAAACACACACACAGACACACACACACAAACTGTCACACTCACAACACAGCACTCGCATTGGGTCTCCGGCATAACCATCAACACTTCGAACTGCCCTAAAATACTCAAAAACGTGGTCCCGACACACACATACGCAAGAAACACAACCAAACACAGATCGTCTTTTTCGTAAAGGCATACACAGTGGGGTTTCGAAACACACACAGACACACAAACACACACTGTCACACTCACAACACAGCACTCACACTGGGTCTCCAGCAAACCATCAACACGTGGAACTGACCTAACATATTCACTAACGTGGTCCCGAAACACACATACAGAAGAAACACACACAAACACCCATCGACTTTTTCTTACAGGCATACAAATGGTTTCCCGCAACACACACACACACACACACACACACAATGTCACCCTCACAACACAGCACTCACACTGGATCTCCAGCAGAGCCATGAACACTTGGAACTGCCCTGACACACTCACATACGTGCTCCCGAAACACAGATACACAAGAAACACACACAAACACCCATCGACATTTCCTTACAGGCAGACACAGTGGGGTTCCCCCAAACACACACACACACACTGTCACACTCACAACACAGCACTCACACTGTTCCTTGCAGAGCCATCACCACTTGGAACTGCCCCGACATACCCAAATACGTTGTCCCGAGACACACATACACAAGAAACACACAGAAACACCCATCGACTTTTTCTTACAGGCATACAAAATGGTTTCCCGCAAACTCACACACACACACACACACACACTATCACACTCACAACACAGCACTCACACTGGGTCTCCCGCAGAACCCTCAACACTTGAAACTGCCCTAACATACTCTCAAACGTGGCCCGACACACACATATACAAGTAACACACAAACACCCATCGACTTTTTCTTACAGTCATACACAATGGTTTCCCTGAAACACACACACAGACACACACACACAAACTGTCACACTCACAACACAGCACTCACATTGGGTCTCCGGCATAACCATCAACACTTCGAACTGCCCTAACATACTCAAAAACGTGGTCCCGACACACACATACGCAAGAAACACAACCAAACACCCATCGACTTTTTCGTAAAGGCATACACAGTGGGGTTTCGAAACACACACAGACACACACACACACACTGTCACACTCACAACACAGCACTCACACTGGGTCGCCAGCAGAGCCATCGACACTTGGAACTGACCTAACATATTCACAAACGTGGTCCCGAAACACACATACAGAAGAAACACACACAAACACCCATCGACTTTTTCTTACAGGCATACAAATGGTTTCCCGCAAACACACACACACACACACACACACACACACACACACAATGTCACCCTCACAACACAGCACTCACACTGGATCTCCAGCAGAGCCATGAACACTTGGAACCTCCCTGACACACTCACATACGTGCTCCCGAAACACAGATACACAAGAAACACACACAAACACCCATCGACATTTCCTTACAGGCAGACACAGTGGGGTTCCCCCAAACACACACACACACTGTCACACTCACAACACAGCACTCACACTGTTCCTTGCAGAGCCATCACCACTTGGAACTGCCCTGACATACCCAAATACGTTGTCCCGAGACACACATACACAAGAAACACACAGAAACACCCATTGAATTTTTCTTACAGGCATACAAAATGGTTTCCCGCAAACACACACACACACACACACACACACACATACACTATCACACTCACAACACAGCACTCACACTGGTTCTCCCGCAGAACCCTCAATACTTGAAACTGCCCTAACATACACTCAAACGTGGCCAGACACACACATATACAAGTAACACACAAACACCCATCGACTTTTTCTTACAGTCATACACAATGGTTTCCCTGAAACACACACACAGACACACACACACAAACTGTCACACTCACAACACAGCACTCACATTGGGTCTCCGGCATAACCATCAACGCTTCGAACTGCCCTAACATACTCAAAAACGTGGTCCCGACACACACATACGCAAGAAACACAACCAAACACCCATCGACTTTTTCGTAAAGGCATACACAGTGGGGTTTCGAAACACACACAGACACACACACACACACTGTCACACTCACAACACAGCACTCACACTGGGTCTCCAGCAGAGCCATCAACACTTGGAACTGACCTAACATATTCACAAACGTGGTCCCGAAACACACATACAGAAGAAACACACACAAACACCCATCGACTTTTTCTTACAGGCATACAAATGGTTTCCCGCAACACACACACACACACACACAATGTCACCCTCACAACACAGCACTCACACTGGATCTCCAGCAGAGCCATGAACACTTGGAACTGCCCTGACACACTCACATACGTGCTCCCGAAACACAGATACACAAGAAACACACACAAACACCCATCGACATTTCCTTACAGGCAGACACAGTGGGGTTCCCCCAAACACACACACACACACTGTCACACTCACAACACAGCACTCACACTGTTCCTTGCAGAGCCATCACCACTTGGAACTGCCCTGACATACCCAAAAACGTTGTCCCGAGACACACATACACAAGAAACACACAGAAACACCCATCGACTTTTTCTTCCAGGCATACAAAATGGTTTCCCGCAAACACACTCACACACACACACTATCACACTCACAACACAGCACTCACACTGGGTCCCCGGCATAGACATCAGCATTTGGAATTCCCTAACATACTCAAAAACGAGGTCCCAACACACACATACACAAGAAACACACAAAAACACCCATCGACTTTATTTACAGGCATACATAATGATTTACCACAAACACATAAACACACACATAAACTATCACACTCACAACACAACTCTCAGAATGACTTAGAACTACCCTTATTTACACACAAACGTGGTCCTGACACACAAATACACAGTTGCTCGTCCTGCTGTGCTTGCACCGCCTCCTGGTCTTCCACCGCCACGACCTCCACCGCCATGATATCCTCCACCACCAGCAGCAACTCGTCCCCCGGGCCGGCCTGCTCTCTGCCGTGCTGGGCCTCCGCACCCACCACAGCCTCTGTGCCCATCCCCCCGGCACCTAGGGCCTGCAGCGGCCCCGCCTCTCCCCAGGCACCTGCCTGGGCGAGGGGCCCCGATGCCTCACGGCCCCCTTCCAGGACCAAGGTGCTCCCGGACGGCAGGGCAGCGCCGCCTTCCCCGGAGCCTGCCGCGCTCTCCATGTGGTCCTGGTGTTGCGCGAGCAGAGCCAGCAGCGGAGGGAAGGAACTGGAGGTGAGAGCACGCGACTCCCGCAAACGGTGGGGCAGGTGGAGCTCTGGCGTCCTCCCAGAGGCTGCGGGCTGGTGAACACACGCGCACAAGGCATAGAGGGCATGCTGTGACGCCCAAGGATGACGCTCTATCACGTATGCGGCCTTGGTGGGACTGAGTCCTGAGCTAGCCCAGGACAAGGGAGAACCCCTCTTCCAGTCAGTTAACGGCCGGTGGGCGTGGTCAGCCAGGGCCTCGCCCCTCGCCCTGCAGGCACCAATCAGGGAGCCAGCCGGGGCGCCCCGCCTACCGCGCTCCCAGGACACACCTCCACCTTCACCCCTCCCGCCGCTTCCTCCCGGGGCGCCCTCCGCCTGGTATTTGAACCCAGCAATGCCAGGCTGTCCCTCGCCTTCCCGAATACACTCCTCTAGGACTCAGGACGCTGTATACACACCCGGGAGCCCTGGACCAGTGTGTGTGGAAAGCGTCAGCCCATGCCCCGGAGAATCTAGGGCAATTCCAGGACACAGGTGCCCCGATGCTCTCTGCCGGCCCGGGGTGGGGGGAAAAGTGTGGCCACAGTTTGTCCCAGCCCATGTCCTTTGCTACTCAGGAGAAGAGTGACAAAGAGTGCTGGTTCCATCTGCGTGCCTGTGCTTTCTTCTTGCTCTCCTCTCCGTCTTCCTCTAAGTCTTTGGGTTCAGGTGCTCTTTCTCTGGCCCCTCACTGGCCACACGGTCTCTAGGGGAGAAGGACTTCAGGATGGAAGATGCAGACGCCTCTCTGAGCAGCTCTTTTCCCTGGACATAAAAGCCCTGTCCCCCTCTGTGACTGGCACCCAGTCAGGTGACCCTGGAAAAGGTCCCAAGCGGGGTCCCACAGCAGCACACTCACCCAACAACCACGCAAGCAGACACGCAGTGTGTTTGCCCTGGAGGACAGACGAACTGACCCTTAGAGGAGCCACGAGCATAGAGCAAAGGGGACCCTGAAGAGGATGTCTGGGTGAACCCTGTTAAGAGGGTGGCAGGTGATGCCGTCTGCTGGCCTGGAGCCACCTCTCTGTCTGCTGTTAGGGAGGCCAGGCGGCAAGGAGCTGAGGACAGCACCCAGGACACACGTAGCAGGAATGCACGTGCCTTTCCTGCTAGACACAGAACGTCTTGCGTTGCATTCTGCCAACACCGCGAATGCCGTGGGAATGGGTTCCCGGCTCACCTGGCCTGCAGAAGAGAACGTACCCTTCCTAGCCTTGGCCCGTCCAGGCCACCCGGGTCAGACCGTGAGCGGAATATCAGGCCGGGCCACCACGGCCCCGCGGCGGGCTCGCAGTCGTGGTGAGAGGACACACAAAGTGTGCTTGTAAGCCAGCACAGTAGGCTTGGGGCAGTTGGTTTGGTGCCAATGCAAGCCAGTCTCTCCAGGCATGACTGAAAGGTCGGGCCTTCCTCCACACACCCACTTAGTCCTCGGAGCCGGCAAAGTGCCGCACGAGCCATGCCCTGGGGATGGCGTGGCAACGTAAGACTTACTCCCTGGCAGCTGATGCATGCGTCCAATCGCCCCACCTCATTCCACGGCAGGCAGGACTTCCACGTGGCCGAGGCAGCACGGCGCCTTGCTCTGGTGGCACAGGGCACGTAGCTACCATCCAGCCTTTCCTCTCCCCTTTAGAGCAGGGAGGTCCTTCCCGAAAGCCCAGAGGAAGCCCAGAAGTTTCCAGGGAAAACAGGCATGGTGGGCTGGCCCTTTCTGGGGACTTCTGGGGCCTGAGGCATGCTGGCCGATCCCCTGAGACCAGAAGGGTCCATGGGACTTCACCTCCACCCTGCGGACATAAGAATTCCTAGGGACCGGACTGTGGGAGCTGCCAGGCTGCCCTGCAGCTTAAGAGTCAAGGAGCTGGGAAGACATGTCTGAGGGAAGAGCCTTTCCAGTGGCTCAAGGGAAGCTCCGTGTGCCCATGGCATTGCGGCTCTCCAACACCCTAAGCTGTTCCTGAGGGGTGCATCGGGCTTCAGATCCCCAACACTGCCGCACAGTGGTGCCACCTAGTGCTGTTCCGGGCAGGGACCATGGGCTCAGCAGGGTTTCCTGAGCCCGAAGGCCAAAACCCTCCCCTACCTACCGCTAGCTGCTCCGACAGGCAGGAAGGAACAGAGTTCCCCAAGGACGTGAGGCCAAGAGTCCAAACAGGCTGAGCTGTCAGCATGACAGCCCAGGGGCTGCTGGGAGTCTCACACAGGGACCATTGATGGGCAACAGGAAGACAGAGCTGGGACCATGCTGCAAGGTCCAGTTGTGGCAGAGGTAGTGGGGAAAGTCACCTGGGGGAGTGCGTCCTTGGGGGCATGCTGGTGGTGGGGGTGAGCTCAGGGGTGGTGAGAGGTGTTGATTTGGGAAGCCCCTGTGGGCTCAGGAGCAGCAAGCTAGGTGGCCCTCGGTGAGGCAGGGAACACGGGCCTTGAGGGTCCACCTCCTCTCCCTTCCCTCTTCTCCACCTGGTCCGCAGGAGGCAGAGATGACCGCCCCAACCTGGAGCTCATCGGACACCAGGACAGCCCTTCGGCCAGGAGGAATACTCCCCTCAGGACCCTTTCCTCTGCAGTAACGTACTGCCGTGGGTACTTACTTACTCTTTGGGACCCTTGGCTGACAGCGCAAATCGGGGCACAAGTTCTTAGCCCCTCTGTAGCACATGCTGAAACCTCACAGTGTTTCCCACAGCTGGGACCAGCCGTGCCAGCAGCACAGATGGGAGGTCGCCTGACACACGCCCGCCAGCTCCCACCCCTCCCTGCTTCCCTTGGCCCCTCTGCGTGTTGCATCCAGGGGCAGACACACCCCTGAATACCCAAGGAATGCCCACGACGGCTGTGTGTCAGGAGGGACGTGGCTGCACTCTGCCAGTGGCCCCTTTCTCCTTAGTCAGCAGAGCTAGAAACCCCGCATTCCCTCTCCTTCATCGAACAGGGCCTACAAGCACACTGAGACACGTGTGTGCTCATGCAGACACTTGAACATGCAACACACACAGACACACACTCTTGACACACAGGCATGCAAGGTGGCCACACACACACCCCTCTCATGCATTTCCTGCAAACTGGGAGACACGAGCACTCACGTGTGCTCATGCAAGCATGCACGAGACCCACATGGACACGGATTCCATCTCTCTGGCATGGAGATGGCTGCACGCACACACACAGAAGTGCCCATGTGGACCCACGCAGACCGGTAAATCACACACCTATACACGGTCTCCGGCCCACAGGCATGAGATGGCTGCACACACACACTCAGCACACACACACATACACACATGTCCATGCAAACACACGGGACACACAACACGCACAGACACGTTATCTGGCACACTGGCATGCAGATTGTCGCATAGACACACACACACACACTCGCATACGCACATGCACACACGCAAATCACACCACACGCACACACGTGGACCTGCACACAGGCATGCACTGTTGGCTGCGCAAACAGACATACACACACACACACACACAGCACTCACACAAGGGCTCTAGCAGAGACATCCACACTTGGACCCGTACTATCAAACTCACAAACGTCGTCCTGACAACACACACATACACAACAAACACACCAACACCCATGGTCTTTACTTACAGGCATAGACAATGGCACACACACACACACACACACACACACCAGAGGACACACACAAACAAAAACACACATGCTCCACAATCAATGAATGACACTTGGCCACTCAAACACGCACCCCCCCCACACACACACACAAACTTTCACACACAACACAGCACTCACACTGGGTCTCCAGCAGAGCCATCAATACTTGGAACTGCCCGACACACTCACAAACGTGGCCCGACACAGGCATACACAAGAAACACACACAAAAAACCATTGAATTTTTTCTTAGAGGCACACACAATGGTTTCCCGCAAACAAACACACAAACACACTATCACACTCACAACACAGCACTCACACTGGGTCTCTGGCAGAGCCATCAACAATTGGAAATGCCCTAACATACTAACAAACGAGATCCCGACACACACATACAAAAGAAACACACACAAACAACCATCGATTTTTCTTACAGGCATACAGAATGCTTTCCAAGAAACACACACACACACACACACACACACACACTATCAACTCAAAGCACAGCACTCACACTAGGTCCGGCAGAGCCATCAACAGTTGGAACTGCCCTATCATACTCACAAACGTGGTCCCGACACACACATACACAAGAAACACTCACAAACACCCATCGACTATTTCTTACAGTCATACAAAGTGGGTTTCCCCCAAACACTCACACACACACACACACACACAGACACACACACAGTCACACTCACAGCACAGCACTCACGCTGGGTCTCCGGCGGAACCATCAATATTTGGAATTGCCCAAACATACTCAAAAATGTGGTCCCAACACACACATACAGAAGAAACACACACAAACACCCATCTACTTTTATTAGAGGCATACACAATGGTTTCCCGCAAACACACACACACACGCACACTCACTCTCACAACACAGCTCTCACACTGGGTCTCCGGAAGAGCCATCAACCCTTGAAACTGCCCAAACATACTCACAAACGTGGCCCCGACACACACATTCAGAAAAACACACAAAAATATCCATCGATTTTTCTTACAGGCATACACAATGGTATCCCGAAAACACACACACACACACACATTATCACACTCACATAACAGCTCTCACACTGGGTCTCTGGCAGAACCATCAACACTTCGAACTACCCTAACATACTAGCAAACGTGGTCCCGACACACACATACACAAGAAACAGACAAAAACACCCATCGACTTTTTCCTACAGGCATACACAATGGTTTCCCAAGCACACACACACACATACACACACACACTGTCACTCTTATAACAGGCACTCACACTGGGTCTCCAGCCGACCCATCAACACTTGGGACTGCCCGGACACACTAACAAACGTGGTTCCGACACACACGTACACAAGAAACACGCACAAACATCCATCGACTTTTTCTTAGAGGCATACACAATGGTTTACTGCAAACACACTCACACACACACTATAACACTCACAACACAGCACTCACACTGGGTCTCCGGAAGAGCCATCAACACTTGGAACTGCCCAAACATACTCACAAACGTGGTCCCGACACACACATTCAGAAGAAACACACACAAACACCCAAGGACTTTTTCTTACAGGCATACACAATGGTTGCCCGCAAACACACAACACACACACACACACACACTATCACACTCACAACACAGCACTCACAGTGGGTCTCCGGCAGAGCCATCAACACTTGGAAATGCCCTAACATAGTAACAAACGTGCACCCGACACACACATACAGAAGAAACACACACAAACACCCATCAAATTTTTCTTACAGGCATACACAGTGGGATACCCCCAAACACACACACACACACACACACACGCACACACACACACACACACACTGTCACACTCACAACACAGCACTCAAGCTCGGTGTCCGGGGAACCATCAACATTTGGCATTGCCCAAACATACTCACAAATTTGGTCCCGACAAACACGTACAGAAGAAGCACACACAAACACCCATCGACTTTTTCTTAGAGGCATACACAATGGTTTCCCGCAAACACACACACACACACTATGACACTCACAACACAGCACTCACATTGGGTCTCCGGCGGAGCCATCAACACTTGCAACTGCCCTAACATACTCATAAACGTGGTCCCGACACATATACACAAGAAACACACACAAACACCCATTGATTTTTCTTATAGTCATACACAATAGTTTTCCGCAAACACACACACACACACACACACACACACACACACTATCACACTAACAGCACAGCACTCACACTGCGTCTCCGGGAAAGCCATCAACACGTGGAACTGCCCCAACATACTCAGAAACGTGGTCCCGACACACACACATACACAAGAAACACTATCAAACACCCTTCGGTTTTTCTTACAAGCATACAGAATGCTTTCCCACAACACAAACACAACACACACACTGTCACACTCACCACACAGCACTCACGCTGGGGTCCGGCGGAGCCATCAACACTTGGAAATGCCCTAACATACTCACAAACGAGCTCCAGACAAATACATACAAAAGAAACACACACAAACAACCATCGACTTTTCTTACAGGCATACACAGTGGGGTTCCCCGAAACACACAGACACACACAAACACACATGTCACACTCACAACACAGCACTCACACATGGACTCCGGCAGTATCATCAACACTTGGAACTGCCCAAACATACTCACAAACGTGGTCACGACATACACATACAGAAGAAACACACACAAACACCCATCGACTTTTTCTAACAGGCTTACACAGTGAGTTCCCCCCCCACACACACACACACTGTCATACTCACAACACAGCACTCATGCTAGGTCTCCAGCGGAACCATCAACATTTGGAATTGCCCAAACATACTCACAAATGTGGAGCCGACACACACATACAGAAGAAACAAACACAAACACCCATCGACTTTTTCTTAGAGGCATACACAATGGTTTCCCGCAAACACACACACACACTCACACACACACTATCACACAAACAACACAGCACTCACACTGCGTCTCTGAAAGAGCCTTTAACACTTGGAAATGCCCAAACATACAAACGTGGTCCCGACAGACACATCCAGAAGAAACACACAAACACCCATCGATTTTTCTTACAGGCATACACCATGGTTTCCTGCAAACACACACAAACACACACACACACACTGTCACACTCACAACACATCACTCACAGTGGGTCTCCGGCAGAGCAATCAACACTTGGAATTTTCCTAGCATACTCACACACATTTTCCTGACACACACATACACAAGAAACACACACAAACACCCATCGAATTTTTCTTAGAGGCATACACAATGGTTTCCCACAAACACACACTATCACACTCACAACATAGCACTCACACTGGGTTTCCGGCAGATTCATCAACACTTGGAACTGCCTTAACATACTCACAAATGTGGTCCCGAAACACACAAACACAAGAAACACATACAAACACCCATCGATTTTCTTACAGCCATACAAAATGTTTTCCTGCAAACACACACACACATACACACACACACACACACTATAACACTCACAACACAGCACTCACACTGGGTCTCTGGCAGATTCATCAACACTTGGAACTGCCCAATCATATTCACAAATGTGGTCTGACACACACATACACAAGAAACACACACAAATAACCATCGACCTATTCTTAGAGCATAAAAAGGTTTTCCACAAGCAAACACACACACACTGTCACACTCACAACACAGCTATCACACTGGGTCTCCGGCAGAGCCATCAACACTTGGAACTGCCCTAACATACTGACAAACGTGGTCCCAACACACACATACACAAGAAATACACACAAACAACCATCGATTTTTCTTACAAGCAAACGAATGCTTTCCCACAAACACACACACACACACACACACTATCACTCTCACAACACAGCACTCACACTGGGTCTCCGGCAGAGCCATCAACACTTGGAAATGCGCTAACATACTCACAAACGTGGTCCCGACACACACATTCACAAGAAAGAGACACAAACACCCATCGACTTTTTCTTACAGGCATAAACAGTGGGGTTTCCCAAACAAAAACACAGACACACACACTGTCACACACACAACACAGCACTCACGCTTGGTCTCCAGAAGAGCCATCAACACTTGGAACTGCCCTAACATACTCACAAACAAGGTCCCGACACAAACATACACAAAAACACACACAAACACCCATCGACTTTTTCTTACAGGCATACACAGTGGGTTTCCCCAAAAAACAGACACACACACACACACACACACACTTTCACAGTCACAACACAGCACTCACGCTAGGTCTCCAGAGGAACCATCAACATTTGGAATTGCCCAAACATACTCACAAATGTGGTCCCGACACACACATACAGAAGATACACACACAAACACCAATCGACTTTTTCTTTGAGGCATACGCAATGGTTTCCCGCAAACACACACACACACAAACTATCACACTCACAACACAGCACTCACACTAGGTCTCCGGCAGAGCCAACAACACTTGGAACTGCCCTAACATACTCACAAACGTGGTCCCGAAAAACATATACACAAGAAACACACACAAACATGCATCGACTTTTTCTTACAGGTATACAGTGGGTTTCCCCCAAACACACACACACACACACACACACACACACACTATAACACTCACAACACAGCGCTCACACTGTGTCTCCAGCAGACACATCAACACTTGGAACTGCCCTAACATACTCACAAACGTGGTCCCGACACACACATACACAAGAAACACACACAAACACCCATCGACTTTTTCTTAGAGGCATACACAATGTTTTCCCGCAAACAAACACACACACACACACACACACACTCTCACAATCACAACACAGCACTCACACTGAGTCTCCGGCAGAGCCATCATCACTTGGAACTGCCCTAACATACTCACAAACATGGTCCCGACACACACATACACAAGAAACACACACAAACAACCATCGATTTTTCTTACAAGCATACAGAATGCTTTCCCGCAAACAAACACACAAAAACACACTATCACACTCACAACACAGCATTCACACTGGTCTCTGGCAGAGCCATCAACACTTGAAAATGCCCTATCATACTCACAAACGTGATCCCGACACACACATACAGAAGAAACACACACAAACACCCATTGACTTTTTCTTACAGGCATACACTGTGGGGTACCCCCAAACACACACACATACAAACACCCACACACACTATCACACTCACAACACAGCACTCACACTGGGTCTCTGGCAGAGCCATCAACACTTGGAACTGCCCAAACATACTTACAAATGTGGCCCGACACACACATACACAAGAAACACACAAAAACACACATCAACTTTTTTTTACAGGCATACACAGTTTGGTCGCCCAAACACACACACACACACACACACACACACACACACTGTCACACTCACAACACAGCACTCACGCTGGGTCTCCGGCGGAACTATCAACATTTGGCATTACCCAAACATAATCACAAATTTGGTCCCGACACACACATTCAGAAGAAACACACACAAACACCCATCGACTTTTTCTTAGAGGCATACGCAATGGATTCCCGCAAACACACACACACACTATTACACTCACAACACAGCACTCACACTGGGTCTCCGGAAGAGCCATCAACACTTGGAACTGCCCAAACATTCTCACAAACCTGGTCCCGACACACACATTCAGAAAAACACACAAACACACCCATCGATTTTTCTTACAGGCATACACAATGGTCCCAAAAACACAACACACACTATCACACTCACAAAACAGCACTCACACTGGGTATCCGGCAGAGCAACCAAAACTTCAAATTACCCTAATGTACGCACTAACGTGGTCCCAACACACACATAAAGAAGAAGCACACACAAACACCCATCGACTTTTCTTATAGGCATACACAGTGGGGTATCCCCAAACACACACACACACACACACACACACTGTCACACTCATAACACAGCACTCAAGCTGGGTCTCAGGCGGAACCATCAATATTTGGATTTGCCCAAACATACTCACAAATTTGGTCTAGACACACACATACAGAAGAAGCACACACAATCACCCGTCGACTTTTTCTAAGAGGCATACACAATGGTTTCCCGCAAACACACACACACACTATCACACTCACAACACAGCACTCACGTTAGGTCTCCGGCGGAGCCATCAACACTTGGAACTGCCCTAACCTACTTATAAACGTGGTCCCGACACATACATACACAAGAAACACACACAAACACCCATTGATTTTTCTTATAGGCATACACATTGGTTTCCCACAAACACACACACACACACAAAAAAAAAACTATCACACTCACAGCACAGCACTCACACTGCGTCTCCAGCAAGCCATCAACAGTTGGAACTGCCCCAAAATACTCAGAAATGTGGTCCCGACACACACATATACAAGAAACACACACAAACACCCATCGATTTTTCTTACAGGCATACACAGTGGTTCCCGCAAACACACACACACACACACGCACACACACTGTCACCCTCACAACGCAGCAGTCACACTGGGTCTCCAGCAGAGCCATTAACACTTGGAACTGCCCGAACATACAAACAAACGTGGTCCCGATACACACATACACAAGAAACACACAAAAACACCCATCGATTTTTCTTACAAGCATACACAATGGTCCCGAAAACACAACACACACTATCACACTCACAAAACAGCACCCACACTGGGTCTCCGGAGAGCAATCAAAACTTCGAACTACCCTAACATACGCAAAATGTGGTCCCAACACGCACATACAGAAGAAGCACACACAAACACCCATCGACTTTTCTTATAGGCATACACAGTGGGGTATCCCCAAACACACACACACACACACACACACACACACACACTGTCACACGCACAACACAGAACTCAAGCTGGGTCTCTGGCGGAACCATCAATATTTGGATTTCCCCAAACATACTCACAAATTTGGTCTCGACATACACATACAGAAGAAACACACACAATCACCCGTCGACTTTTTCTTAGAGGCATACACAATGCTTTCCCGCAAACACACACACACACACACACTATCAACTCACAACACAGCACTCACGTTGGGTCTCCGGGGGAGCCATCAACACTTGGAACCTCCCTAACATACTTATAAACGTGGTCCTGACACATACATACACAAGAAACACACACAAACACCCATTGATTTTTCTTATATGCATACACATTGGTTTCCCGCAAACACACACACACACACACACACACACACACAAACACTATCACACTCACAGCACAGCACTCACACTGCATCTCCGGCAAGCTATCAACAGTTGGAACTGCCCCAACATACTCAGAAATGTGGTCCAGACACACACATACACAAGAAACACACTCAAACACCCATCGATTTTTCTTACAGGCATACACAATGGTTTCCCGCAAACACACACACACACACACACACACACTGTCTCACTCACAACACAGCACTCACGCTGGGGTCCGGCAGAGCCATCAACAGTTGGAACTGCCCATACATTCTCACAAACGTGGTCCGGACAAATACATACACAAGGAAAACACACAAACACCCATCGACTTTTTCTTACAGGCATACACAGTGGGGTTCTCCGAAACACAGACACACACACACACACATGTCACACTCCCAACAGAGCACTCAACTGGGAGCCAGCAGTGCCATCAACACTTGGAACTGCCCAAACATACTCACAAACGTGGTCCCAATACACACAAACACAAGAAACTCACACAAACACCCATGAACTTATTCTTACAGGCATACACAATGGTATCCCGCAAACACACACAAACACACACATACACACTGTCACACTCACAACACAGCACTCACCGTGGGTCTCCGGAAGAGCAATCAACACTTGGAATTGTCCCAGAATACTCACACACATTTTCCCGACACACACATACACAAGAAACACACAGAAACACCCATCGGCTTTTTCTTAGAGGCTTACACAATGGTTTCCCACAAACACACACAAACACACACCACTATCACACACACAACACAGCTATCCCAGTGGGTCTCCGGCAGAGCCAACAACACTTGGAACTGCCTTAACATACTCACATACATGGTCCCAACACACACATACACAAGAAACACACACAAACACCCATCGATTTTCTTACAGCTATAAAAAATGTTTTCCTGCAAACACACACACACACAAACACACACACACTATCACACTCACAACACAGCACTCACACTGGTTCTCCGGCAGAGACCTCAACACTTGGAAATGCCCTAACATACTCACAAACGTGGTCCCGACACACACATACACAAGAAACGCACACAAACACCCATCGACTTTTTCTTAGAGGCATACACAGTGGGGTACCACCAAACACACACACACACACACACACACACACTGTCACACTCACAGCACAGCACTCACGCTGGGTCTCTGGTGGAACCATCAACATTTGGAATTGCCCAAACATACTCACAAATGTGGTCCCGACACACACATACAGAAGATACACACACAAACACCAATAGACTTTTTCTTTGAGGCATACACAATGGTCTCCCGCAAACACACACACACACAAACTATCACACTCACAACACAGCACTCACACTGGGTCTCCGGAAGAGCCATCAACACTTGGAAATGCCCTAACATACTCACAAACGTGGTCCCGACACACACATCCAGAAGAAACACACACAAACACCCATCGATGTTTCTTACAGGCATACACAATGGTTTCCCGCAAACACACACAAACACACTATCACACTCACAGCACAGCACACACACTGTGTCTCCAGCAGAGCAATCAACACTTGCAACTGCCCTAACATATTAGCAAATGTGGCCCCGACACACTAATACACAAGAAACACAGACAAACAACCAATGATTTTTCTCACAGGCATACAGAATGCTTTCCCGCAAACCTACACACACACACACACACACACACACACACACACACTATCACACTCACAACACAGCACTCACACTGGGTCTCCGGCAGAGCCAACAACACTTGGAACTGCCCTAACATACTCACAAACGTGGTCCCGAAAAACATATACACAAGAAACACACACAAACACGCATCGACTTTTTCTTACAGGTATACAGTGGGTTTCCCCCAAACACACACACACACACACACACACACACACACACACTATAACACTCACAACACAGCACTCACACTGCGTCTCCAGCAGACACATCAACACTTGGAACTGCCCTAACAACTCACAAACGTGGTCCCGAAACACACATACACAAGAAACACACACAAACACCCATCGACTTTTTCTTAGAGGTATACACAATGCTTTCCCGCAAACAAACACAAACACACACACACACACTCTCACAATCACAACACAGCACTCACACTGAGTCTCCGGCAGAGCCATCAGCACTTGGAACTGCCCTAACATACTCACAAAAGTGGTCCCGACACACACATACACAAAAAACACACACAAACAACCATCGATTTTTCTTACAAGCATACAGAATGCTTTCCCGCAAACAAACACACAAAAACACACACTATCACACTCACAACACAGCATTCACACTGGTCTCTGGCAGAGCCATCAACACTTGAAAATGCCCTATCATACTCACAAACGTGATCCCGACACACACATACAGAAGAAACACACACAAACACCCATCGACTTTTTCTTACAGGCATACACTGTGGGGTACCCCCAAACACACACACATACAAACACACACACACACTATCACACTCACAACACAGCATTCACACTGGTCTCTGGCAGAGCCATCAACACTTGGAACTGCCCAAACATACTTACAAACGTGGCCCGACACATACATACAAGAAACACACAAAAACACACATCAACTTTTTTTATAGGCATACACAGTTTGGTCCCCCAAACACACACACACACACACACACACACACACACACACACACACTGTCACACTCACAACACAGCACTCACGCTGGGTCTCCGGTGGAACTATCAACATTTGGCATTGCCCAACTTTTTTTTATAGGCATACACAGTTTGGTCCCCCAAACACACACACACACACACACACACACACACACTATCACACTCACAACACAGCACTCACGCTGGGTCTCCGGTGGAACTATCAACATTTGGCATTGCCCAAACATAAACACAAATTTGGTCTCGACACACACATTCAGAAGAAACACACACAAACACCCATCGACTTTTTCTTAGAGGCATACGCAATGGATTCCCGCAAACACACACACACACTATTACACTCACAACACAGCACTCACACTGGGTCTCCGGAAGAGCCATCAACACTTGGAACTGCCCAAATATTCTCACAAACCTAGTCCCGACACACACATTCAGAAAAACACACAAACACACCCATCGATTTTTCTTACAGGCATACACAATGGTCCCGAAAACACAACACACACTATCACACTCACAAAACAGCACTCACCCTGGGTATCCGGCAGAGCAACCAAAACTTCAAATTACCCTAACGTACACACTAACGTGGTCCCAACACACACATACAGAAGAAGCACACACAAACACCCATCGACTTTTCTTATAGGCATACACAGTGGGGTATCCCCAAACACACACACACACACACACACACACACTGTCACACTCACAACACAGCACTCAAGCTGGGTCTCAGGCGGAACCATCAATATTTGGATTTGCCCAAACATACTCACAAATTTGGTCTCGACACACACATACAGAAGAAGCACACACAATCACCCGTCGACTTTTTCTAAGAGGCATACACAATGGTTTCCCGCAAACACACACACACACTATCACACTCACAACACAGCACTCACGTTAGGTCTCCGGCGGAGCCATCAACACTTGGAACTGCCCTAACATACTTATAAACGTGGTCCCGACACATACATACACAAGAATCACACACAAACACCCATTGATTTTTCTTATAGGCATACACATTGGTTTCCCACAAACACACACACACACACACACAAAAACTATCACACTCACAGCACAGCACTCACACTGAGTCTCCGGCAAGCCATCAACAGTTGGAACTGCCCCAACATACTCAGAAATGTGGTCCCGACACACACATATACAAGAAACACACACAAACACCCATCGATTTTTCTTACAGGCATACACAGTGGTTCCCGCAAACACACACACACACACACACACACACACACACTGTCACCCTCACAACGCAGCAGTCACACTGGGTCTCCAGCAGAGCCATTAACACTTGGAACTGCCCGAACATACTCACAAACGTGGTCCCGATACACACATACACAAGAAACACACAAAAACACCCATCGATTTTTCTTACAAGCATACACAATGGTCCCGAAAACACAACACACACTATCACACTCACAAAACAGCACCCACACTGTTCTCCAGCAGAGCAATCAAAACTTCGAACTACCCTAACATACGCACAAACGTGGTCCCAACACGCACATAGAGAAGAAGCACACACAAACACCCATCGACTTTTCTTATAGGCATACACAGTGGGGTATCCCCAAACACACACACACACACACACACACACACACTGTCACACTCACAACACAGAACTCAAGCTGGGTCTCAGGCGGAACCATCAATATTTGGATTTGCCCAAATATACTCACAAATTTGGTCTCGACATACACATACAGAAGAAACACACACAATCACCGGTCGACTTTTTCTTAGAGGCATACACAATGCTTTCCCGCAAACACACACACACACACACACTATCACACTCACAACACAGCACTCACGTTGGGTCTCCGGGAGAGCCATCAACACTTGGAACTGCCCTAACATACTTATAAACGTGGTCCTGACACATACATACACAAGAAACACACACAAACACCCATTGATTTTTCTTATATGCATACACATTGGTTTCCCGCAAACACACACACACACACACACACACACAAACACTATCACACTCACAGCACAGCACTCACACTGCGTCTCCGGCAAGCTATCAACAGTTGGAACTGCCCCAACATACTCAGAAATGTGGTCGCGACACACACATACAAAGAAACACACTGAAACACCCATCGATTTTTCTTACAGGCATACACAATGGTTTCCCCCAAACACACACACACACACACACACTGTCACACTCACAGAACAGCACTCACGCTGGGTCTCCAGTGGAACCATCAACATTTGGAATTGCCCAAACATACTCACAAATGTGTCCCGACACACATATACAAAAGAAACACACAGAAACACCCATCTACTTTTTCTTAGAGGTATACACAATGGTTTTGGGCAAACACACACACACACACACTATCACACTCACAACAGAACACTCACACTGGGTCTCCGGAAGAGCCATCAACATTTGGAACTACCCAAACATACTCACAAACGTGGTCCCGACACACACATTCAGAAGAAACACACACAAACACACATCGATTTATCTTACAGGCATAGACAATGGTTTCCCGCAAACACACACACACACACACACAAGCACACACACTATCACATTCACAACACAGCACTCACACTGTGTCTCCAGCAGAGCCATCAACACTTGGAACTGCCCTAACATACTAACAAAAGTGGTCCCGACACACACATACACAAGAAACACACACAAACACCCATCTAATTTTTGTTACAGGCATACAGAATGTTTTCCCGCAAACAGACAAACACACACACTATCATACTCACAACACAGCACTCACACTGTGTCTCAAGCAGAGCCATCAACACTTGGAACTGCGCTAACGTACTCACAAAAGTGGTCCCGACACACATACACAAGAAACACACACAAACACCCATCGACTTTTTCTTAGAGGCATAAACAATGGTTTCCCGCAAACACACACACACACACACACACACTCTCACACTCACAACAGAGCACTCACACTGGGTCTCCGGCACATTCATCAACACTTGGAACTGCCCAAACATATTCACAAACGTGGTCTCGACAAACACATACACAAGAAACACACACAAACACCCATCGACCTTTTCTTAGAGGCATACAAAAGGTTTCCCACAAACACAACACACACACACTATCACACTCACAACACAGCACTAACACTGGGTGTCCGGCAGAGCCATCAACATTTGGAACTGCCCTAACATACTCACAAACGTGGTCCCAACACACAAACACACAAGAAACACACACAAACAACCATCGATTTTTCTTAAAAGCATACAGAATGCTTTCCTGCTAACACACACACACACACACACACTATCACACTCACAACAAAGCACTCACACTGATTCTCCGGCAGAGCCATCAACACTTGCAAATGCCCTAAGATACTCACAAACGTGGTCCCGACACTCACATACAAAGAAACACACACAAACACCCATCGACTTTTTCTTAGAGGCATAAACAATGGTTTCCCGCAAACACACACACACACTCTCACACTCACAACAGAGCACTCACACTGGGTCTCCGGCACATTCATCAACACTTGGAACTGCCCAAACATATTCACAAACGTGGTCTCGACAAACACATACACAAGAAACACACACAAACACCCATCGACCTTTTCTTAGAGGCATACAAAAGGTTTCCCACAAACACAACACACACACACTATCACACTCACAACACAGCACTAACACTGGGTGTCCGGCAGAGCCATCAACATTTGGAACTGCCCTAACATACTCACAAACGTGGTCCCAACACACAAACACACAAGAAACACACACAAACAACCATCGATTTTTCTTAAAAGCATACAGAATGCTTTCCTGCTAACACACACACACACACACACACACACACTATCACACTCACAACAAAGCACTCACACTGATTCTCCGGCAGAGCCATCAATACTTGCAAATGCCCTAAGATACTCACAAACGTGGTCCCGACACTCACATACAAAGAAACACACACAAACACCCATCGACTTTATCTTACAGGCATATACAGTGGGGTTCCTCCGAACACACACACACACACACACTGTCACACTCACAACACAGCACTCACTCTGGGTCTCCGGCGGAAACATCAACATTTGGAATTGCCCAAACATACTCACAAATGTGGTCCCGACACAGACATAGAGAAGAAGCACACATAAACACCCATCGAATTTTTCTTAGAGGCATACACAATGGTTTCCCACAAACACACACACACACACACTATCACACTCACAACACAGCTATCACACTGGGTCTCCGGCAGAGCAATCAACACTTGGAAATGCCCTAACATACTGACAACGAGGTCCCAACACACATACACAAGAAGCACACACAAACAACCATCGATTTTTCTTACAAGCAAACGAATGCATTCCCGCAAACACACACACACACACACACTATCACACTCACAACACAGCACTCACACTGGGTCTCCGGCAGAGCCATCAACACTTGGAATGCTCTAACATACTCACAAACGTGGTCCCAACGCACACATACACAAGAAAGAGACACAAACACCCATCGACTTTTTCTTACAGGCATAAACAGTGGGGTTCCCCAAACAAAAACACAGACAGACACACTGTCACACACACGACACAGCACTCACGCTTGGTCTCCGGAAGAGCCATCAACACTTGGAACTGCCTAAACATACTCACAAACGTGGTCCCGACACAATATTGAGAAGAAACACACACAAACACCCATCGATTTTTCTTACAGGCATACACAATGGTTTCCCGCAAACACACACACACACAAACTATCACACTCACAACACAGCACTCACACTGTGTCTCCAGCAGAGCCATCAACACTTGGAACTGCCCTAATTACTCACAAACATGGTCCCGACACACACATACACAAGAAACACACACAAACACCCATCAACTTTTTCTTACAGGCATACACAATGGTTGCCCGCAAACACACACACACACACACACACACATACACACACTATCAAACTCACAAAACAGAACTCACACTGGGTCTCCGGCAGAGCGATCAACACTTGGAACTGCCCTAACATACTGACAAACGTGGTCCCAACACACACATACACAAGAAACACACACAAACAACCATCAATTTTTCTTACAAGCAAACGGATGCTTTCCCACAAACACACACACACACACACACACTATCACACTCACAACACAGCACTCACACTGGGTCTCCGGCAGAGCCATCAACACTTGGAAATGCCCTAACATACTCACAAACGTGGTCCCGACACACACGTACACAAGAAACACGCACAAACACTCATCGACTTTTTCTTAGACGCATACACAATGGTTTCCTGCCAACACACACACACAGACACTATCACACTCACAACACAGCACTCACACTGGGTCTCCGGAAGAGCCATCAACACTTGGAACTGCCTAAACATACTCACAAACGTGGTCCCGACACAATATTGAGAAGAAACACACACAAACACCCATCGATTTTTCTTACAGGCATACACAATGGTTTCCCGCAAACACACACACACACAAACTATCACACTCACAACACAGCACTCACACTGTGTCTCCAGCAGAGCCATCAACACTTGGAACTGCCCTAATTACTCACAAACATGGTCCCGACACACACATACACAAGAAACACACACAAACACCCATCAACTTTTTCTTACAGGCATACACAATGGTTGCCCGCAAACACACACACACACACACACACACACATACACACACTATCAAACTCACAAAACAGAACTCACACTGGGTCTCCGGCAGAGCGATCAACACTTGGAACTGCCCTAACATACTGACAAACGTGGTCCCAACACACACATACACAAGAAACACACACAAACAACCATCAATTTTTCTTACAAGCAAACGGATGCTTTCCCACAAACACACACACACACACACTATCACACTCACAACACAGCACTCACACTGGGTCTCCGGCAGAGCCATCAACACTTGGAAATGCCCTAACATACTCACAAACGTGGTCCCGACACACATGTACACAAGAAACACGCACAAACACTCATCGACTTTTTCTTAGAGGCATACACAATGGTTTCCTGCCAACACACACACACAGACACTATCACACTCACAACACAGCACTCACACTGGGTCTCCGGAAGAGCCATCAACACTTGGAACTGCCCAAACATACTCACAAACGTGGTCCCAACACACACATTCAGAAGAAACACACACAAACACCCAAGGACTTTTTCTTACAGGCATACACAATGGTTGCCCGCAAACACAACACACACACACACACACACACACACACACTCTCAAAATCACAACACAGCACTCACACTGGGTCTCCGGCAGAGCCATCAACACTTGGAAATGCCCTAACATAGTAACAAACGTGCACCCGACACACACATACAGAAGAAACACACACAAACACCCATCAAATTATTCTTACAGGCATACACAGTGGGATACCCCCAAACACATACACACACGCACACGCACACACACACACACACTGTCACATTCACAACACAGCACTCAAGCTCGGTGTCCGGGGAACCATCAACATTTGGCATTGCCCAAACATACTCACAAATTTGGTCCCGACACACACGTACAGAAGAAGCACACACAAACACCCATCGACTTTTTCTTAGAGGCATACACAATGGTTTCCCGCAAACACACACACACACACACTATGACACAAACAACACAGCACTCAATTGGGTCTCCGGCAGAGCCATCAACACTTGGAACTGCCCTAACATACTCATAAACGTGGTCCCGACACATATACACAAGAAACACACACAAACACCCATTGATTTTTCTTATAGTCATACACAATAGTTTTCCGCAAACACACACACACACACACACACACTATCACACACTATCACACTAACAGCACAGCACTAACACTGTGTCTCCGGGAAAGCCATCAACACGTGGAACTGCCCCAACATACTCAGAAACGTGGTCCCGACACACACCCATACACAAGAAACACTATCAAACACCCTTCTATTTTTCTTACAAGCATACAGAATGCTTTCCCACAACACAAACACAACACACACACTGTCACACTCACCACACAGCACTCACGCTGGAGTCCGGCGGAGCCATCAACACTTGGAAATGCCCTAACATACTCACAAACGTGCTCCAGACAAATACATACAAAAGAAACACACACAAACAACCATCGACTTTTCTTACAGGCATACACAGTGGGGTTCCCCGAAACACACAGACACACACAAACACACATGTCACACTCACAGCACAGCACTCACACATGGACTCCGGCAGTACCATCAACACTTGGAACTGCCCAAACATACTCACAAACGTGGTCACGACATACACATACAGAAGAAACACACACAAACACCCATCGACTTTTTCTAACAGGCATACACAGTGAGTTTCCCCCCCCCACACACACACTGTCATACTCACAACACAGCACTCACGCTAGGTCTCCAGCGGAACCATCAACATTTGGAATTGCCCAAACATACTCACAAATGTGGAGCCGACAGACACATACAGAAGAAACAAACACAAACACCCATCGACTTTTTCTTAGAGGCATACACAATGGTTTCCCGCAAACACACACACACACACACACTATCACACAAACAACACAGCACTCCCACTGGGTCTCCGAAAGAGCCTTCAACACTTGGAAATGCCCAAACATACAAACGTGGTCCCGACAGACACATCAGAAGAAACACACACAAACCCCCATCGATTTTTCTTACAGGCATACACCATGGTTTCCTGCAAACACACACAAACACACACACACACTGTCACACTCACAACACATCACTCACAGTGGGTCTCCGGCAGAGCAATCAACACTTGGAATTGTCCTAGCATACTCACACACATTTTCCTGACACACACATACACAAGAAACACACACAAACACCCATCAACTTTTTCTTAGAGGATTACACAATGGTTTCCCACAAACACACACAAACACACACACTATCACACTCACAACATAGCATTCACACTGGGTTTCGGGCAGATTCATCAACACTTGGAAATTCCTTAACATACTCACAAATGTGGTCCCGAAACACACATACACAAGAAACACATACAAACACCCATCAATTTTCTTACAGCTATAAAAAATGTTTTCCTGCAAACACACACACACACACACACACACACACTATAACACTCACAACACAGCACTCACACTGGGTCTCCGGCAGATTCATCAACACTTGGAACTGCCCAATCATATTCACAAATGTGGTCTGACACACACATACACAAGAAACACACACAAATAACCATCGACCTATTCTTAGAGCATAAAAAGGTTTTCCACAAGCACAACACACACACACACTATCACACTCAAAACACAGCTATCACACTGGATCTCCGGCAGAGCCATCAACACTTGGAACTGCCCTAACATACTGACAAACGTGGTCCCAACACACACATACACAAGAAACACACACAAACAACCATCGATTTTTCTTACAAGCAAATGGATGCTTTCCCACAAACACACACACACACACACACTATCACACTCACAACACAGCACTCACACTGGGTCTCCGGCAGAGCCATCAACACTTGGAAATGCCCTAACATACTCACAAACGTGGTCCTGACACACACATTCACAAGAAAGAGACACAAACACCCATCGACTTTTTCTTACAGGCATAAACAGTGGGGTTTCACAAACAAAAACACAGACACACACACTGTCACACACACAACACAGCACTCACGCTTGGTCTCCAGAAGAGCCATCAACACTTGGAACTGCCCTAACATACTCACAAACATGGTCCCGACACACACATACACAAAAACACACACTAACACCCATCGACTTTTTCTTACAGGCATACACAGTGGGTTTCCCCAAAACACACACACACACACACACACACACACACACACTTTCACAGTCACAACACAGCACTCACGCTAGGTCTCCAGAGGAACCATCAACATTTGGAATTGCCCAAACATACTCACAAATGTGGTCCTGACACACACATACAGAAGATACACACACAAACACCAATCGACTTTTTCTTTGAGGCATACACAATGGTTTCCCGCAAACAGACAAACACAGACACTATCACACTCACAACACAGCACTCACACTGGGTCTCCGGAAGAGCCATCAACACTTGGAAATGCCCTAACATACTCACAAACGTGGTCCCGACACACACATCAAGAAGAAACACACACAAACACCCATCGATGTTTCTTACAGGCATACACAATGGTTTCCCGCAAACACACACAAACACACTATCACACTCACAGCACAGCACACACACTGTGTCTCCAAAAGAGCAATCAACACTTGGAACTGCCCTAACATATTAACAAATGTGGTCCCGACACACACATACACAAGAAACACACACAAACAACAAATGATTTTTCTCACAGGCATACAGAATGCTTCCCACAAACCTACACACACACACACACACACACACACTATCACACTCACAACACAGCACTCACACTGGGTCTCCGGCAGAGCCAACAACACATGGAACTGCCCTAACATACTCACAAATGTGGTCCGGAAAAACATATACACAAGAAACACACACAAACACGCATCGACTTTTTCTTACAGGTATACAGGGGGTTCCCCCCCCTCCCACACACACACTATAACACTCACAACACAGCGCTCACACTGTGTCTCCAGCAGACACATCAACACTTGGAACTGCCCTAACATACTCACAAACGTGGTCCCGACACACACATACACAAGAAACACACACAAACACCCATCGACTTTTTCTTAGAGGCGTACACAATGCATTCCCGCAAACAAACCCAAACACACACACACACACTCTCACAATCACAACACAGCACTCACACTGAGTCTCCGGCAGAGCCATCAGCACTTGGAACTGCCCTAACATACTCACAAACGTGGTCCCGACACATACATACACAAGAAACACACACAAACACCCATCAACTTTTTCTTAGAGGCGTACACAATGCTTTCCCTCAAACAAACACAAACACACACACACACACTCTCACAATCACAACACAGCACTCACACTGAGTGTCCGGCAGAGCCATCAGCACTTGGAACTGCCCTAACATACTCAAAACGTGGTCCCGACACACACATACACAAGAAACACACACAAACAACCATCGATGTTTCTTACAAGCATACAGAATGCTTTCCCGCAAACAAACACACAAAAACACACACTATCACACTCACAACACAGCATTCACACTGGTCTCTGGCAGAGCCATCAACACTTGAAAATGCCCTATCATACTCACAAACGTGATCCCGACACACACATACAGAAGAAACACACACAAACACCCGACGACTTTTTCTTACAGGCATACACAGTGGGGTACCCCCAAACACACACACATACAAACACACACACACTATCACACTCAAAACACAGCACTCACACTGGGTCTCTGGCAGAGCCATCAACACTTGGAACTGCCCAAACATACTTACAAACGTGGCCCGACACACACATACACAAGAAACACACAAAAACACACATCAACTTTTTTTTACAGGCATACACAGTTTGGTCCCCCAAACACACACACACACACACACACACTTTCACACTCACAACACAGCACTCACGCTGGGTCTCCAGCGGAACTGTCAACGTTTGGCATTGCCCAAACATAATCACAAATTTGGTCCCGACACACACATTCAGAAGCAGCACACACAATCACCCGTCGACTTTTTCTAAGAGGCATACAGAATGGTTTCCCGCAAACACACACACACACACATACTATCACACTCACAACACAGCACTCACGTTAGGTCCCCGGCGGAGCCATCAACACTTGGAACTGCCCTAACATACTTATAAACGTGGTCCCGACACATACATAAAGAAGAAACACTCACAAACACCCATTGATTTTTCTTTATGCATACACATTGGTTTCCCGCAAACACACACACACACACAAACACAAACACTATCACACTCACAGCAGAGCCCTCACACTGCGTCTCCGGCAAGCTATCAACAGTTGGAACTGCCCCAACATACTCAGAAATTGGTCCCGACACACACATACACAAGAAACACACACAAACACCATCGATTTTTCTTATAGGCATACACATTGGTTTCCCACAAACACACACACACACACACAAAAAAAACTATCACACTCACAGCACAGCACTCACACTGAGTCTCCGGCAAGCCATCAACAGTTGGAACTGCCCCAACATACTCAGAAATGTGGTCCCGACACACACGTACACAAGAAACACATACAAACACCCATCGATTTTTCTTACAGGCATACACAGTGGTTCCCGCAAACACACACACACACACACATGCACACACACTGTCACCCTCACAATGCAGCAGTCACACTGGGTCTCCAGCAGAGCCATTAACACTTGGAACTGCCCGAACATACTCACAAACGTTGTCCCGATACACACATACACAAGAAACACGCAAAAACACCCATCGATTTTTCTTACAAGCATACACAATGGTCCCGAAATCACAACACACACTATCACACTCACAAAACAGCACCCACACTGGGTCTCCGGAAGAGCAATCAAAACTTCGAACTACCCTAACATACGCACAAACGTGGTCCCAACACGCACATACAGAAGAAGCACACACAAACACCCATCGACTTTTCTTATAGGCATACACAGTGGGGTATCCCCAAACACACACACACACACACACACACACACACTGTCACACTCACAACACAGCACTCAAGCTGGGTCTCAGGCGGAACCATCAATATTTGGATTTGCCCAAACATACTCACAAATTTGGTCTCGACATACACATACAGAAGAAACACACACAATCACCCGTCGACTTTTTCTTAGAGGCATACACAATGCTTTCCCGCAAACACACACACACACACACTATCACACTCACAACACAGCACTCACGTTGGGTCTCCGGGGGAGCCATCAACACTTGGAACTGCCCTAACATACTTATAAACGTGGTCCTGACACATACATATACAAGAAACACACCCAAACACCCATTGATTTTTCTTATATGCATACACATTGGTTTCCCGCAAACAGCACACACACACACACACGCACACACACACAAACACTATCACACTCACAGCACAGCACTCACACTGCGTCTCCGGCAAGCTATCAACAGTTGGAACTGCCCCAACATACTCAGAAACGTGGTCGCGACACACACATACACAAGAAACACACTCAAACACCAATCGATTTTTCTTACAGACATACACAATGGTTTCCTACAAACACACACACACACTGTCACACTCACAACAAAGCACTCACGCTGGGGTCCGGCAGAGCCATCAACAGTTGGAACTGCCCATACATACTCACAAACGTGGTCCGGACAAATACATACACAAGAAAAACACAAAAACACCCATCGACTTTTTCTTACAGGCATACACAGTGGGGTTCCCCCAAACACAGACACACACACACACATGTCACACTCCCAACAGAGCACTCATACTGGGAGCCAGCAGTGTCATCAACACTTGGAACTGCCCAAACATACTCACAAACGTGGTCCCAATACACACAAACACAAGAAACTCACACAAACACCCATCAACTTATTCTTACAGGCATACACAATGGTATCCCGGAAACACACAAAAACACACACATACACACTGTCACACTCACAACACAGCTCTCACCGTGGGTCTCCGGCAGAGCAATCAACACTTGGAATTGTCGCAGAATAATCACACACATTTTCCCTACACACACAGACACAAGAAACACACACAAACACCCATCGACTTTTTCTTAGAGGCTTACACAATGGTTTCCCACAAACACACACAAACACACACCACTATCACACTCACAACACAGCTATCCCAGTGGGTCTCCGGCAGAGCCAACAACACTTGGAACTGCCTTAACGTACTCACATACATGGTCCCAACACACACATACACAAGAAACACATACAAACACCCATCAATTTTCTTACAGCTATAAAAAATGTTTTCCTGCAAACACACACACACAAACACACACACACACTATCACACTCACAACACAGCACTCACACTGGTTCTCCGGCAGAGACCTCAACACTTGGAAATGCCCTAACATATTCACAAACGTGGTCCCGACACACACATACACAAGAAACGCACACAAACACCCATCGACTTTTTCTTAGAGGCATACACAGTGGGGTACCACCAAACACACACACACACACACACATACACTGTCACACTCACAGCATAGCACTCACGCTGGGTCTCCGGTGGAACCATCAACATTTGGAATTGCCCTATCATACTCACAAATGTGTCCCGACACACATATACAGAAGAAACACACAGAAACACCCATCGACTTTTTCTTAGAGTTATACACAATGGTTTTGGGCAAACACACACACACACACACTATCACATTCACAACAGAGCACTCACACTGGGTCTCCGGAAGAGCCATCAACACTTGGAACTACCCAAACATTCTCACAAACGTGGTCCCGACACATACATTCAGAAGAAACACACACAAACACACATCGATTTATCTTACAGGCATAGATAATGGTTTCCCGCAAACACACACACACACACACAGTATCACATTCACAACACAGCACTCACACTGTGTCTCCAGCAGAGCCATCAACACTTGGAACTGCCCTAACATACTCACAAAAGTGGTCCCGACACACACATACACAAGAAACACACACAAACACCCATCGACTTTTTCTTACAGGCATACACAATGGTTTCCCGCAAACACACACACACACACACACACTCTCACACTCACAACAGAGCACTCACACTGGGTCTCCGGCACATTCATCAACACTTGGAACTGCCCAAACATATTCACAAACGTGGTCTCGACAAACACATACACAAGAAACACACACAAACACCCATCGACCTTTTCTTAGAGGCATACAAAAGGTTTCCCACAAACACAACACACACACACTATCACACTCACAACGCAGCACTAACACTGGGTGTCCGGCAGAGCCATCAACACTTGGAACTGCCCTAACATACTCACAAACGTAGTCCCGACACACAAATACACAAGAAACACACACAAACAACCATCGATTTTTCTGAAAAGCATACAGAATGCTTTCCTGCTAACACACAGACACACACATACACAACTATCACACTCACAACAAAGCACTCACACTGATTCTCCGGCAGAGCCATCAACACTTGCAAATGCCCTAAGATACTCACAAACGTGGTCCCGACACTCACATACAAAGAAACACACACAAACACCCATCGACTTTATCTTACAGGCATATACAGTGGGGTTCCTCCGAACACACATACACACACACACTGTCACACTCACAACACAGCACTCACTCTGGGTCTCCGGCGGAAACATCAAATTTGGAATTGCCCAAACATACTCACGAATGTGGTCCCGACACACACATAGAGAAGAAACACACATAAACACCCATCGACTTTTTCTTAGAGGCATACACAATGGTTTCCCGCAAACACACACACACACACACACACACTATCACACTCACAACACAGCTATCACACTGGGTCTCCGGCAGAGCAATCAACACTTGGAAATGCCCTAACATACTGACAAACGAGGTCCCAACACACACATACACAAGAAGCAAACACAAAAAACCATCGATTTTTCTTACAAGCAAACGAATGCTTTCCCGCAAACACACACACACACTATCACACTCACAACACAACACTCACACTGGGTCTCCGGCAGAGCCATCAACACTTGGAATGCCCTAACATACTCACAAACGTGGTCCCGACGCACACATACACAAGAAAGAGACACAAACACCCATCGACTTTTTCTTACAGGCATAAACTGTGGGGTTCCCCAAACAAAAACATAGACACACTGTCACACACATGACACAGCACTCACGCTTGGTCTCCGGGAGAGACATCAACACTTGGAACAGCCTAAACATACTCACAAACGTGGTCCCGACACACACATTGAGAAGAAACACACACAAACACCCATCGGTTTTTCTTACAGGCATACACAATGGTTCCCGCAAACACACACACACACTATCACACTCACAACACAGCACTCACACAGTGTCTCCAGCAGAGCCATTAACACTTGGAACTGCCCTAACATACTCACAAACATGGTCCCGACACACACATACACAAGAAACACACACAAACACCCATCGACTTTTTCTTACAGGCATACACAATGGTTGCCCGCAAACACACACACACACACACACATACACACACTATCACACTCACAAAACAGAACTCACACTGGGTCTCCGGCTGAGCGATCAACACTTGGAACTGCCCTAACATACTCACAAACGTGGTCCCGACACACACATACACAAGAAACACGCACAAACACCCATCGACTTTTTCCTAGAGGCAAACACAATGGTTTCCTGCAAACACACACACACAGACACTATCACACTCACAACACAGCACTCACACTGGGTCTCCGGAAGAGCCATCAACACTTGGAACTGCCCAAACATACTCACAAACGTGGTCCCGACACACACATTCAGAAGAAACACACACAAACACCCAAGGACTTTTTCTTACAGGCATACACAATGGTTGCCCGCAAACACACACACACACACACAAACACACACACACACACTATCACACTCACAACACAGCACTCACACTGGGTCTCCGGCACAGCCATCAACACTTGGAAATGCCCTAACATAGTAACAAACGTGCACCAGACACACACATACAGAAGAAACACACACAAACACCCATCAAATTATTCTTACAGGCATACACAGTGGGATACCCCCAAACACATACACACACACACACGCACACACACACACACACACACACACTGTCACACTCACAACACAGCACTCAAGCTCGGTGTCTGGGGAACCATCAACATGTGGCATTGCCCAAACATACTCACAAATTTGGTCCCGACACACACGTACAGAAGAAGCACACACAAACACCCATCGACTTTTTCTTAGAGGCATACACAATGGTTTCCCGCAAACACACACACACACACACACACACACTATGACACTCACAACACAGCACTCACATTGGGTCTCCGGCGGAGCCATCAACACTTGGAGCTGCCCTAACATACTCATAAACGTGGTCCCGACACATATACACAAGAAACACACACAAACACCCAGTGATTTTTCTTATAGTCATACACAATAGCTTTCCGCAAACACACACACACACACACACTATCACACACTATCACACTAACAGCACAGCACTCACACTGCGTCTCCGGGAAAGCCATCAACACGTGGAACTGCCCCAACATACTCAGAAACGTGGTCCCGACACACACCCATACACAAGAAACACTATCAAACACCCTTCGATTTTTCTTACAAGCATACAGAATGCTTTCCCACAACACAAACACAACACACACACTGTCACACTCACCACACAGCACTCACGCTGGGGTCCGGCGGAGCCATCAACACTTGGAAATGCCCTAACATACTCACAAACGTGCTCCAGACAAATACATACAAAAGAAACACACACAAACAACCATCGACTTTTCTTACAGGCAAACACAGTGGGGTTCCCCGAAACACACAGACACACACAAACACACATGTCACACTCACAACACAGCACTCACACATGGACTCCGGCAGTACCATCAACACTTGGAACTGCCCAAACATACTCACAAACGTGGTCACGACATACACATACAGAAGAAACACACACAAACACCCATCGACTTTTTCTAACAGGCATACACAGTGAGTTTCCCCCCCCACACACACACACTGTCATACTCACAACACAGCACTCACTCTAGGTCTCCAGCGGAACCATCAACATTTGGAATTGCCCAAACATACTCACAAATGTGGAGCCGACAGACACATACAGAAGAAACAAACACAAACACCCATCGACTTTTTCTTAGAGGCATACACAATGGTTTCCCGCAAACACACACACACACTCACACACACACTATCACACAAACAACACAGCACTCACACTGGGTCTCCGAAAGAGCCTTCAACACTTGGAAATGCCCAAACATACAAACGTGGTCCCGACAGACACATCCAGAAGAAACACACACAAACCCCCATCGTTTTTTCTTACAAGCATACACCATGGTTTCCTGCAAACACACACAAACACACACACACACTGTCACACTCACAACACATCACTCACAGTGGGTCTCCGGCAGAGCAATCAACACTTGGAATTGTCCTAGCATACTCACACACATTTTCCTGACACACACATACACAAGAAACACACACAAACACCCATCGACTTTTTCTTAGAGGCATACACAATGGTTTCCCACAAACACACACAAACACACACACTATCACACTCACAACATAGCACTCACACTGGGTTTCCGGCAGATTCATCAACACTTGGAACTGCCTTAACATACTCACAAATGTGGTCCTGAAACACACATACACAAGAAACACACACACACACCCATCGATTTTCTTACAGCTATAAAAAATGTTTTCCTGCAAACACACACACACACACACACACACACACTATAACACTCACAACACAGCACTCACACTGGGTCTCCGGCAGATTCATCAACACTTGGAACTGCCCAATCATATTCACAAATGTGGTCTGACACACACATACACAAGAAACACACACAAATAACCATCGACCTATTCTTAGAGCATAAAAAGGTTTTCCACAAGCACAACACACACACACACTATCACACTCAAAACACAGCTATCACACTGGGTCTCCGGCAGAGCAATCAACACTTGGAACTGCCCTAACTTACTGACAAACGTGGTCCCACCACACACATACACAAGAAACACACACAAACAACCATCGATTCTTCTTACAAGCAAACGAATGCTTTCCCACAAACACACACACACACTATCACACTCACAACACAGCACTCACACTGGGTCTCCGGCAGAGCCATCAACACTTGGAAATGCCCTAACATACTCACAAATGTGGTCCCGACACACACATTCACAAGAAAGAGACACAAACACCCATCGACTTTTTCTTACAGGCATAAACAGTGGGGTTTCCCAAACAAAAACACAGACACACACACTGTCACACACACAACACAGCACTCATGCTTGGTCTCCAGAAGAGCGATCAACACTTGGAACTGCCCTAACATACTCACAAACATGGTTCCGACACACACATACACAAAAACACACACAAACACCCATCGACTTTTTCTTACAGACATACACAGTGGGTTTCCCCAAAACACACACACACACACACACACACACACACACACACACACACTTTCACAGTCACAACACAGCACTCACGCTAGGTCTCCAGAGGAACCATCAACATTTGGAATTGCCCAAACATACTCACAAATGTGGCACCGACACACACATACAGAAGATACACACACAAACACCAATCGACTTTTTCTTTGAGGCATACACAATGGTTTCCCGCAAACACACACACACACACAAACTATCACACTCACAACACAGCACTCACACTGGGTCTCCGGAAGAGCCATCAACACTTGGAAATGCCCTAACATACTCACAAACGTGGTCCCGACACACACATCCAGAAGAAACACACACAAACACCCATCGATGTTTCTTACAGGCATACACAATGGTTTCCCGCAAACACACACACACTATCACACTCACAACACAGTACACACACTGTGTCTCCAGCAGAGCAATCAACACTTGCAACTGCCCTAACATATTAACAAATGTGGTCCCAACACACACACAGAAGAAACACACACAAACAACCAATGATTTTTCTCACAGGCATACAGAATGCTTTCCCGCAAACCTACACACACACACACACACACACAGCACTCACATACAAACAACCATCGATTTTTCTTACAAGCATACAGAATGCTTTCCCGCAAACAAACACACAAAAACACACACTATCACACTCACAACACAGCATTCACACTGGTCTCTGGCAGAGCCATCAACACTTGAAAATGCCCTATCATACTCACAAACGTGATCCCGACACACACATACAGAAGAAACACACACAAACACCCATCGACTTTTTCTTACAGGCATACACCGTGGGGTACCCCCAAACACACACACATACAAACACACACACACACTATCACACTCACAACACAGCACTCACACTGGGTCTCTGGCAGAGCCCTCAACACTTGGAACTGCCCAAACATACTTACAAACGTGGCCCGACACACACATACACAAGAAACACACAAAAACACACATCAACTTTTTTTTACAGGCATACACAGTTTGGTCCCCCAAACGCACACACACACACACACACACACACACACACACTGTCACACTCAAAACACAGCACTCACGCTGGGTCTCCGGCGGAACTATCAACATTTGGCATTGCCCAAACATAATCACAAATTTGGTCCCGACACACACATTCAGAAGAAACACACACAAACACCCATCGACTTATTCTTAGAGGCATACGCAATGGATTCCCGCAAACACACACACACACTATTACACTCACAACACAGCACTCACACTGGGTCTCCGGAAGAGCCATCAACACTTGGAACTGCCCAAACATTCTCACAAACCTGGTCCCGACACACACATTCAGAAAAACACACAAACACACCCATCGATTTTTCTTACAGGCATACACAATGGTCCCGAAAACACAACACACACTATCACACTCACAAAACAGCACTCACACTGGGTCTCCGGCAGAGCAACCAAAACTTCAAATTACCCTAACATACGCACAAACGTGGTCCCAACACACACATACAGAAGAAGCACACACAAACACCCATCGACTTTTCTTATAGGCATACACAGTGGGGTATCCCCAAACACACACACACACACACACACACACACACACACTGTCACACTCACAACACAACACTCAAGCTGGGTCTCAAGCGGAACCATCAATATTTGGATTTGCCCAAACATACTCACAAATTTGGTCTCGACACACACATACAGAAGAAGCACACACAATCACCCGTCGACTTTTTCTAAGAGGCATACACAATGGTTTCCCGCAAACACACACACACACACACACACTATCACACTATTAACACAGCACTCACGTTAGGTCTCCGGCGGAGCCAACAACACTGGAAACTGCCCTAACATACTTATAAACGTGGTCCCGACACATACATACACAAGAAACACACACAAACACCCATTGATTTTTCATATAGGCATACACATTGGTTTCCCACAAACACACACACACACACACAAAAAAACTATCACACTCACAGCACAGCACTCACACTGCGTCTCCGGCAAGCCATCAACAGTTGGAACTGCCCCAACATACTCAGAAATGTGGTCCCGACACACACATACACAAGAAACACACACAAACACCCATCCATTTTTCTTACAGGCATACACAGTGGTTCCCGCAAACACACACACACACACATGCACACACACTGTCACCCTCACAATGCAGCAGTCACACTGGGTCTCCAGCAGAGCCATTAACACTTGGAACTGCCCAAACATACTCACAAACGTGGTCCCGATACACACATACACAAGAAACACACAAAAACACCCATCGATTTTTCTTACAAGCATACACAATGGTCCCGAAAACACAACACACACTATCACACTCACAAAACAGCACCCACACTGGGTCTCCGGAGAGCAATCAAAACTTCGAACTACCCTAACATACGCACAAACGTGGTCCCAACACGCACATACAGAAGAAGCACACACAAACACCCATCGACTTTTCTTATAGGCATACACAGTGGGGTATCCCCAAACACACACACACACACACACACACACACTGTCACACTCACAACACAGCACTCAAGCTGGGTCTCAGGCGTAACCATCAATATTTGGATTTGCCCAAACATACTCACAAATTTGGTCTCGACATACACATACAGAAGAAACACACACAATCACCCGTCGACTTTTTCTTAGAGGCATACACAATGCTTTCCCGCAAACACACACACACACACACTATCACACTCACAACACAGCACTCACGTTGGGTCTCCGGCGGAGCCATCAACACTTGGAACTGCCCTAACATACTTATAAATGTGGTCCTGACACATACACAAGAAACACACACAAACACCCATTGATTTTTCTTATATGTATACACATTGGTTTCCCGCAAACACACACACACACACAAACACTATCACACTCACAGCACAGCACTCACACTGCGTCTCCGGCAAGCTATCAACAGTTGGAACTGCCCCAACATACTCAGAAATGTGGTCCCGACACACACATACACAAGAAACACACTCAAACACCCATCGATTTTTCTTACAGGCATACACAATGGTTTCCCGCAAACACACACACACACTGTCACACTCACAACACAGCACTCACGCTGGGGTCCGGCAGAGCCATCAACAGTTGGGACTGCCCATACATACTCACAAACGTGGTCCGGACAAATACATACACAAGAAAAACACAAAAACACCCATCGACTTTTTCTTACAGGCATACACAGTGGGGTTCCCCCAAACACAGACACACACACACACATGTCACACTCCCAACAGAGCACTCATACTGGGAGCCAGCAGTGCCATCAACACTTGGAACTGCCCAAACATACTCACAAACGTGGTCCCAATACACACAAACACAAGAAACTCACACAAACACCCATCAACTTATTCTTACAGGCATACACAATGGTATCCCGGAAACACACACAAACACACACATACACACTGTCACACTCACAACACAGCACTCACCGTGGGTCTCCGGCAGAGCAATCAACACTTGGAATTGTCCCAGAACACTCACACACATTTTCCCGACACACACAGACACAAGAAACACACACAAACACCCATCGACTTTTTCTTAGAGGCTTACACAATGGTTTCCCACAAACACACACAAACACACACCACTATCACACTCACAACACAGCTATCCCAGTGGGTCTCCGGCAGAGCCAACAACACTTGGAACTGCCTTAACATACTCACATACATGGTCCCAACACACACATACACAAGAAACACATACAAACACCCATCGATTTTCTTACAGCTATAAAAAATGTTTTCCTGCAAACACACACACACACAAACACACACACACACTATCACACTCACAACACAGCACTCACACTGGGTCTCCGGCAGAGACCTCAACACTTGGAAATGCCCTAACATACTCACAAATGTGGTCCCCACACACACATAAACAAGAAATGCACACAAACACCCATCGACTTTTTCTTAGAGGCATACACAGCGGGGTACCACCAAACACACACACACACACACACACACACACACACACTGTCACACTCACAGCACAGCACTCACAATGGGTCTCCGGTGGAACCATCAACATTTGGAATTGCCCAAGCATACTCACAAATGTGTCCCGACACACATATACAGAAGAAAGAAACAGAAACACCCATCGACTTTTTCTTAGAGGTATACACAATGGTTTTGGGCAAACACACACACACACACACTATCACACTCACAACAGAGCACTCACACTGGGTCTCCGGAAGAGCCATCAACACTTGGAATGCCCTAACATACTCACAAACGTGGTCCCGACACACACATTCAGAAGAAACACACACAAACACACATCGATTTATCTTACAGGCATAGACAATGGTTTCCCGCAAACACACACAAACACACACACACACAGTATCACATTCACAACACAGCACTCACACTGTGTCTCCAGCAGAGCCATCAACACTTGGAACTGCCCTAACATACTCACAAATGTGGTCCCGACACACATACACAAGAAACACACACAAACACCCATCGACCTTTTCTTAGAGGCATACACAATGGTTTCCCGCAAACACACACACACACACACACACACACACACTCTCACACTCACAACAGAGCACTCACACTGGGTCTCCGGCACATTCATCAACACTTGGAACTGCCCAAACATATTCACAAACGTGGTCTCGACAAACGCATACACAAGAAACACACACAAACACCCATCGACCTTTTCTTAGAGGCATACAAAAGGTTTCCCACAAACACAACACACACACACACTATCACACTCACAACACAGCACTAACACTGGGTGTCCAGCAGAGCCATCAACACTTGGAACTGCCCTAACATACTCACAAACGTAGTCCCGACACACAAATACACAAGAAACACACACAAACAACCATCGATTTTTCTTAAAAGCATACAGAATGCTTTCCTTTTAACCCCCCCCCCCCACACACACACTATCACACTCACAACAAAGCACTCACACTGACTCTCCGGCAGAGCCATCAACACTTGCAAATGCCCTAAGATACTCACAAACGTGGTCCCGACACTCACATACAAAGAAACACACACAAACACCCATCGACTTTATCTTACAGGCATATACAGTGGGGTTCCTCCGAACACACATACACACACACACTGTCACACTCACAACACAGCACTCACTCTGGGTCTCCGGCAGAAACATCAACATTTGGAATTGCCCAAACATACTCACGAATGTGGTCCCGACACACACATAGAGAAGAAACACACATAAACACCCATCGACTTTTCTTAGAGGCATACACAATGGTTTCCTGCAAACACACACACACACACACACTATCACACTCACAACACAGCTATCACACTGGGTCTCCGGCAGAGCAATCAACACTTGGAAATGCCCTAACATTCTGACAAACGAGGTCCCAACACACACATACACATCAGCACACACAAACAAACATCGATTTTTCTTACAAGTAAACGAATGCTTTCCCGCAAACACACACACAGACACACTATCACACTCACAACACAGCACCACACTGGGTCTCCGGCAGAGCCATCAACACTTGGAATGCCCTAACATACTCACAAACGTGGTCCCGACGCACACATACACAAGAAAGAGACACAAACACCCATCGACTTTTTCTTACAGGCATACACAATGGTTGCCCGCAAACACACACACACACACACACACATACACACACTATCACACTCACAAAACAGAACTCACACTGGGTCAGCGGCAGAGCGATCAACACTTGGAACTGACACACACACACACACTGTCACACTCACAACACAGCACTCAAGCTCGGTGTCTGGGGAACCATCAACATTTGGCATTGCCCAAACATACTCACAAATTTGGTTCCGACACACACGTACAGAAGAAGCACACACAAACACCCATCGACTTTTTCTTAGAGGCATACACAATGGTTTCCCGCAAACACACACACACACACACACACACTATGACACTCACAACACAGCACTCACATTGGGTCTCCGGCGGAGCCATCAACACTTGGAATGCCCTAACATACTCACAAATGTGGTCCCGACGCACACATACACAAGAAAGAGACACAAACACCCATCGACTTTTTCTTACAGGCATAAACAGTGGGGTTCCCCAAACAAAAACACAGACAGACACACTGTCACACACACGACACAGCACTCACGCTTGGTCTCCGGAAGAGCCATCAACACTTGGAACTGCCCAAACATACTCACAAACGTGGTCCCGACACACACATTGAGAAGAAACACACACAAACACCCATCGGTTTTTCTTACAGTCATACACAATGGTTTCCCGCAAACACACACACACAAACTATCACACTCACAACACAGCACTCACACTGTGTCTCCAGCAAAGCCATCAACACTTGGAACTGCCCTAACATACTCACAAACATGGTCCCGACACACACATACACAAGAAACACACACAAACACCCATCGACTTTTTCTTAGAGGCATACATAATGGTTTCCAGCAAACAAACACAAAGACACACACTCTCACACTCACAACATAGCACTCACACTATGTCTCTGGCAGAGCCATCAACATTTGGAACTGCCCTAACATACTCACAAACATGGTCCCGAGACACATTCACAAGAAACACACACAAACACCCATCGACTTTTTCTTACAGACATACACAATGGTTGCCCGCAAACACACACACACACACACACACACATACACACACTATCACACTCACAAAACAGAACTCACACTGGGTCTCCGGCAGAGCGATCAACACTTGGAACTGACACACACACACACACTGTCACACTCACAACACAGCACTCAAGCTCGGTGTCTGGGGAACCATCAACATTTGGCAGCGCCCAAACATACTCACAAATTTGGTCCCGACACACACGTACAGAAGCAGCACACACAAACACCCATCGACTTTTTCTTAGAGGCATACACAATGGTTTCCCGCAAACACACACACACACACACACACTATGACACTCACAACACAGCACTCACATTGGGTCTCCGGCGGAGCCATCAACACTTGGAACTGCCCTAACATACTCATAAACGTGGTCCCGACACATATACACAAGAAACACACACAAACACCCATTGATTTTTCTTATAGTCATACACAATAGTTTTCCGCAAACACACACACACACACACACACACACACTATCACACTAACAGCACAGCACTCACACTGCGTCTCCGGAAGAGCCATCAACACTTGGAACTACCCAAACATTCTCACAAACGTGGTCCCGACACATACATTCAGAAGAAACACACACAAACACACATCGATTTATCTTACAGGCATAGATAATGGTTTCCCGCAAACACACACACACACACACAGTATCACATTCACAACACAGCACTCACACTGTGTCTCCAGCAGAGCCATCAACACTTGGAACTGCCCTAACATACTCACAAAAGTGGTCCCGACACACACATACACAAGAAACACACACAAACACCCATCGACTTTTTCTTAGAGGCATACACAATGGTTTCCCGCAAACACACACACACACACACACACACTCTCACACTCACAACAGAGCACTCACACTGGGTCTCCGGCACATTCATCAACACTTGGAACTGCCCAAACATATTCACAAACGTGGTCTCGACAAACACATACACAAGAAACACACACAAACACCCATCGACCTTTTCTTAGAGGCATACAAAAGGTTTCCCACAAACACAACACACACACACTATCACACTCACAACGCAGCACTAACACTGGGTGTCCGGCAGAGCCATCAACACTTGGAACTGCCCTAACATACTCACAAACGTAGTCCCGACACACAAATACACAAGAAACACACACAAACAACCATCGATTTTTCTGAAAAGCATACAGAATGCTTTCCTGCTAACACACACACACACACATACACAACTATCACACTCACAACAAAGCACTCACACTGATTCTCCGGCAGAGCCATCAACACTTGCAAATGCCCTAAGATACTCACAAACGTGGTCCCGACACTCACATACAAAGAAACACACACAAACACCCATCGACTTTATCTTACAGGCATATACAGTGGGGTTCCTCCGAACACACATACACACACACACTGTCACACTCACAACACAGCACTCACTCTGGGTCTCCGGCGGAAACATCAAATTTGGAATTGCCCAAACATACTCACGAATGTGGTCCCGACACACACATAGAGAAGAAACACACATAAACACCCATCGACTTTTTCTTAGAGGCATACACAATGGTTTCCCGCAAACACACACACACACACACACTATCACACTCACAACACAGCTATCACACTGGGTCTCCGGCAGAGCAATCAACACTTGGAAATGCCCTAACATACTGACAAACGAGGTCCCAACACACACATACACAAGAAGCAAACACAAAAAACCATCGATTTTTCTTACAAGCAAACGAATGCTTTCCCGCAAACACACACACACACTATCACACTCACAACACAACACTCACACTGGGTCTCCGGCAGAGCCATCAACACTTGGAATGCCCTAACATACTCACAAACGTGGTCCCGACGCACACATACACAAGAAAGAGACACAAACACCCATCGACTTTTTCTTACAGGCATAAACTGTGGGGTTCCCCAAACAAAAACATAGACACACTGTCACACACATGACACAGCACTCACGCTTGGTCTCCGGGAGAGACATCAACACTTGGAACAGCCTAAACATACTCACAAACGTGGTCCCGACACACACATTGAGAAGAAACACACACAAACACCCATCGGTTTTTCTTACAGGCATACACAATGGTTCCCGCAAACACACACACACACTATCACACTCACAACACAGCACTCACACAGTGTCTCCAGCAGAGCCATCAACACTTGGAACTGCCCTAACATACTCACAAACATGGTCCCGACACACACATACACAAGAAACACACACAAACACCCATCGACTTTTTCTTACAGGCATACACAATGGTTGCCCGCAAACACACACACACACACACACATACACACACTATCACACTCACAAAACAGAACTCACACTGGGTCTCCGGCTGAGCGATCAACACTTGGAACTGCCCTAACATACTCACAAACGTGGTCCCGACACACACATACACAAGAAACACGCACAAACACCCATCGACTTTTTCCTAGAGGCAAACACAATGGTTTCCTGCAAACACACACACACAGACACTATCACACTCACAACACAGCACTCACACTGGGTCTCCGGAAGAGCCATCAACACTTGGAACTGCCCAAACATACTCACAAACGTGGTCCCGACACACACATTCAGAAGAAACACACACAAACACCCAAGGACTTTTTCTTACAGGCATACACAATGGTTGCCCGCAAACACACACACACACACACAAACACACACACACACACTATCACACTCACAACACAGCACTCACACTGGGTCTCCGGCACAGCCATCAACACTTGGAAATGCCCTAACATAGTAACAAACGTGCACCAGACACACACATACAGAAGAAACACACACAAACACCCATCAAATTATTCTTACAGGCATACACAGTGGGATACCCCCAAACACATACACACACACACACGCACACACACACACACACACACACACTGTCACACTCACAACACAGCACTCAAGCTCGGTGTCTGGGGAACCATCAACATGTGGCATTGCCCAAACATACTCACAAATTTGGTCCCGACACACACGTACAGAAGAAGCACACACAAACACCCATCGACTTTTTCTTAGAGGCATACACAATGGTTTCCCGCAAACACACACACACACACACACACTATGACACTCACAACACAGCACTCACATTGGGTCTCCGGCGGAGCCATCAACACTTGGAGCTGCCCTAACATACTCATAAACGTGGTCCCGACACATATACACAAGAAACACACACAAACACCCAGTGATTTTTCTTATAGTCATACACAATAGCTTTCCGCAAACACACACACACACACACACTATCACACACTATCACACTAACAGCACAGCACTCACACTGCGTCTCCGGGAAAGCCATCAACACGTGGAACTGCCCCAACATACTCAGAAACGTGGTCCCGACACACACCCATACACAAGAAACACTATCAAACACCCTTCGATTTTTCTTACAAGCATACAGAATGCTTTCCCACAACACAAACACAACACACACACTGTCACACTCACCACACAGCACTCACGCTGGGGTCCGGCGGAGCCATCAACACTTGGAAATGCCCTAACATACTCACAAACGTGCTCCAGACAAATACATACAAAAGAAACACACACAAACAACCATCGACTTTTCTTACAGGCAAACACAGTGGGGTTCCCCGAAACACACAGACACACACAAACACACATGTCACACTCACAACACAGCACTCACACATGGACTCCGGCAGTACCATCAACACTTGGAACTGCCCAAACATACTCACAAACGTGGTCACGACATACACATACAGAAGAAACACACACAAACACCCATCGACTTTTTCTAACAGGCATACACAGTGAGTTTCCCCCCCACACACACACACACTGTCATACTCACAACACAGCACTCACTCTAGGTCTCCAGCGGAACCATCAACATTTGGAATTGCCCAAACATACTCACAAATGTGGAGCCGACAGACACATACAGAAGAAACAAACACAAACACCCATCGACTTTTTCTTAGAGGCATACACAATGGTTTCCCGCAAACACACACACACACTCACACACACACTATCACACAAACAACACAGCACTCACACTGGGTCTCCGAAAGAGCCTTCAACACTTGGAAATGCCCAAACATACAAACGTGGTCCCTACAGACACATCCAGAAGAAACACACACAAACCCCCATCGTTTTTTCTTACAAGCATACACCATGGTTTCCTGCAAACACACACAAACACACACACACACACTGTCACACTCACAACACATCACTCACAGTGGGTCTCCGGCAGAGCAATCAACACTTGGAATTGTCCTAGCATACTCACACACATTTTCCTGACACACACATACACAAGAAACACACACAAACACCCATCGACTTTTTCTTAGAGGCATACACAATGGTTTCCCACAAACACACACAAACACACACACTATCACACTCACAACATAGCACTCACACTGGGTTTCCGGCAGATTCATCAACACTTGGAACTGCCTTAACATACTCACAAATGTGGTCCCGAAACACACAAACACAAGAAACACATACAAACACCCATCGATTTTCTTACAGCTATAAAAAATGTTTTCCTGCAAACACACACACACACACACACACACACTATAACACTCACAACACAGCACTCACACTGGGTCTCCGGCAGATTCATCAACACTTGGAACTGCCCAATCATATTCACAAATGTGGTCTGACACACACATACACAAGAAACACACACAAATAACCATCGACCTATTCTTAGAGCATAAAAAGGTTTTCCACAAGCACAACACACACACACACTATCACACTCAAAACACAGCTATCACACTGGGTCTCCGGCAGAGCAATCAACACTTGGAACTGCCCTAACTTACTGACAAACGTGGTCCCAACACACACATACACAAGAAACACACACAAACAACCATCGATTCTTCTTACAAGCAAACGAATGCTTTCCCACAAACACACACACACACACTATCACACTCACAACACAGCACTCACACTGGGTCTCCGGCAGAGCCATCAACACTTGGAAATGCCCTAACATACTCACAAATGTGGTCCCGACACACACATTCACAAGAAAGAGACACAAACACCCATCGACTTTTTCTTACAGGCATAAACAGTGGGGTTTCCCAAACAAAAACACAGACACACACACTGTCACACACACAACACAGCACTCATGCTTGGTCTCCAGAAGAGCGATCAACACTTGGAACTGCCCTAACATACTCACAAACATGGTTCCGACACACACATACACAAAAACACACACAAACACCCATCGACTTTTTCTTACAGACATACACAGTGGGTTTCCTCAAAACACACACACACACACACACACACACACTTTCACAGTCACAACACAGCACTCACGCTAGGTCTCCAGAGGAACCATCAACATTTGGAATTGCCCAAACATACTCACAAATGTGGCACCGACACACACATACAGAAGATACACACACAAACACCAATAGACTTTTTCTTTGAGGCATACACAATGGTTTCCCGCAAACACACACACACACAAACTATCACACTCACAACACAGCACTCACACTGGGTCTCCGGAAGAGCCATCAACACTTGGAAATGCCCTAACATACTCACAAACGTGGTCCCGACACACACATCCAGAAGAAACACACACAAACACCCATCGATGTTTCTTACAGGCATACACAATGGTTTCCCGCAAACACACACACACTATCACACTCACAACACAGTACACACACTGTGTCTCCAGCAGAGCAATCAACACTTGCAACTGCCCTAACATATTAACAAATGTGGTCCCAACACACACACAGAAGAAACACACACAAGCAACCAATGATTTTTCTCACAGGCATACAGAATGCTTTCCCGCAAACCTACACACACACACACACACAGCACTCACATACAAACAACCATCGATTTTTCTTACAAGCATACAGAATGCTTTCCTGCAAACAAACACACAAAAACACACACTATCACACTCACAACACAGCATTCACACTGGTCTCTGGCAGAGCCATCAACACTTGAAAATGCCCTATCATACTCACAAACGTGATCCCGACACACACATACAGAAGAAACACACACAAACACCCATCGACTTTTTCTTACAGGCATACACCGTGGGGTACCCCCAAACACACACACATACAAACACACACACACACTATCACACTCACAACACAGCACTCACACTGGGTCTCTGGCAGAGCCCTCAACACTTGGAACTGCCCAAACATACTTACAAACGTGGCCCGACACACACATACACAAGAAACACACAAAAACACACATCAACTTTTTTTTACAGGCATACACAGTTTGGTCCCCCAAACGCACACACACACACACACACACACACACACTGTCACACTCAAAACACAGCACTCACGCTGGGTCTCCGGCGGAACTATCAACATTTGGCATTGCCCAAACATAATCACAAATTTGGTCCCGACACACACATTCAGAAGAAACACACACAAACACCCATCGACTTATTCTTAGAGGCATACGCAATGGATTCCCGCAAACACACACACACACTATTACACTCACAACACAGCACTCACACTGGGTCTCCGGAAGAGCCATCAACACTTGGAACTGCCCAAACATTCTCACAAACCTGGTCCCGACACACACATTCAGAAAAACACACAAACACACCCATCGATTTTTCTTACAGGCATACACAATGGTCCCGAAAACACAACACACACTATCACACTCACAAAACAGCACTCACACTGGGTCTCCGGCAGAGCAACCAAAACTTCAAATTACCCTAACATACGCACAAACGTGGTCCCAACACACACATACAGAAGAAGCACACACAAACACCCATCGACTTTTCTTATAGGCATACACAGTGGGGTATCCCCAAACACACACACACACACACACACACACACACTGTCACACTCACAACACAACACTCAAGCTGGGTCTCAAGCGGAAACATCAATATTTGGATTTGCCCAAACATACTCACAAATTTGGTCTCGACACACACATACAGAAGAAGCACACACAATCACCCGTCGACTTTTTCTAAGAGGCATACACAATGGTTTCCCGCAAACACACACACACACACACACACTATCACACTATTAACACAGCACTCACGTTAGGTCTCCGGCGGAGCCAACAACACTGGAAACTGCCCTAACATACTTATAAACGTGGTCCCGACACATACATACACAAGAAACACACACAAACACCCATTGATTTTTCATATAGGCATACACATTGGTTTCCCACAAACACACACACACACAAAAAAAAAACTATCACACTCACAGCACAGCACTCACACTGCGTCTCCGGCAAGCCATCAACAGTTGGAACTGCCCCAACATACTCAGAAATGTGGTCCCGACACACACATACACAAGAAACACACACAAACACCCATCCATTTTTCTTACAGGCATACACAGTGGTTCCCGCAAACACACACACACACACATGCACACACACTGTCACCCTCACAATGCAGCAGTCACACTGGGTCTCCAGCAGAGCCATTAACACTTGGAACTGCCCGAACATACTCACAAACGTGGTCCCGATACACACATACACAAGAAACACACAAAAACACCCATCGATTTTTCTTACAAGCATACACAATGGTCCCGAAAACACAACACACACTATCACACTCACAAAACAGCACCCACACTGGGTCTCCGGAGAGCAATCAAAACTTGGAACTACCCTAACATACGCCCAAACGTGGTCCCAACACGCACATACAGAAGAAGCACACACAAACACCCATCGACTTTTCTTATAGGCATACACAGTGGGGTATCCCCAAACACACACACACACACACACACACACACACACACTGTCACACTCACAACACAGCACTCAAGTGGGTCTCAGGCGTAACCATCAATATTTGGATTTGCCCAAACATACTCACAAATTTGGTCTCGACATACACATACAGAAGAAACACACACAATCACCCGTCGACTTTTTCTTAGAGGCATACACAATGCTTTCCCGCAAACACACACACACACACACACACTATCACACTCACAACACAGCACTCACGTTGGGTCTCCGGCGGAGCCATCAACACTTGGAACTGCCCTAACATACTTATAAACGTGGTCCTGACACATACACAAGAAACACACACAAACACCCATTGATTTTTCTTATATGTATACACATTGGTTTCCCGCAAACACACACACACACACAAACACTATCACACTCACAGCACAGCACTCACACTGCGTCTCCGGCAAGCTATCAACAGTTGGAACTGCCCCAACATACTCAGAAATGTGGTCCCAACACACACATACACAAGAAACACACTCAAACACCCATCGATTTTTCTTACAGGCATACACAATGGTTTCCCGCAAACACACACACACACTGTCACACTCACAACACAGCACTCACGCTGGGGTCCGGTAGAGCCATCAACAGTTGGGACTGCCCATACATACTCACAAACGTGGTCCGGACAAATACATACACAAGAAAAACACAAAAACACCCATCGACTTTTTCTTACAGGCATACACAGTGGGGTTCCCCCAAACACAGACACACACACACACATGTCACACTCCCAACAGAGCACTCATACTGGGAGCCAGCAGTGCCATCAACACTTGGAACTGCCCAAACATACTCACAAACGTGGTCCCAATACACACAAACACAAGAAACTCACACAAACACCCATCAACTTATTCTTACAGGCATACACAATGGTATCCCGGAAACACACACAAACACACACATACACACTGTCACACTCACAACACAGCACTCACCGTGGGTCTCCGGCAGAGCAATCAACACTTGGAATTGTCCCAGAACACTCACACACATTTTCCCGACACACACAGACACAAGAAACACACACAAACACCCATCGACTTTTTCTTAGAGGCTTACACAATGGTTTCCCACAAACACACACAAACACACACCACTATCACACTCACAACACAGCTATCCCAGTGGGTCTCCGGCAGAGCCAACAACACTTGGAACTGCCTTAACATACTCACATACATGGTCCCAACACACACATACACAAGAAACACATACAAACACCCATCGATTTTCTTACAGCTATAAAAAATGTTTTCCTGCAAACACACACACACACAAACACACACACACACTATCACACTCACAACACAGCACTCACACTGGGTCTCCGGCAGAGACCTCAACACTTGGAAATGCCCTAACATACTCACAAACGTGGTCCCCACACACATACACAAGAAATGCACACAAACACCCATCGACTTTTTCTTAGAGGCATACACAGTGGGGTACCACCAAACACACACACACACACACACACACACACTGTCACACTCACAGCACAGCACTCACGATGGGTCTCCGGTGGAACCATCAACATTTGGAATTGCCCAAGCATACTCACAAATGTGTCCCGACACACATATACAGAAGAAAGAAACAGAAACACCCATCGACTTTTTCTTAGAGGTATACACAATGGTTTTGGGCAAACACACACACACACACACTATCACACTCACAACAGAGCACTCACACTGGGTCTCCGGAAGAGCCATCAACACTTGGAATGCCCTAACATACTCACAAACGTGGTCCCGACACACACATTCAGAAGAAACACACACAAACACACATCGATTTATCTTACAGGCATAGACAATGGTTTCCCGCAAACACACACAAACACACACACACACAGTATCACATTCACAACACAGCACTCACACTGTGTCTCCAGCAGAGCCATCAACACTTGGAACAGCCCTAACATACTCACAAACGTGGTCCCGACACACATACACAAGAAACACACACAAACACCCATCGACCTTTTCTTAGAGGCATACACAATGGTTTCCCGCAAACACACACACACACACACACACACACTCTCACACTCACAACAGAGCACTCACACTGGGTCTCCGGCACATTCATCAACACTTGGAACTGCCCAAACATATTCACAAACGTGGTCTCGACAAACGCATACACAAGAAACACACACAAACACCCATCGACCTTTTCTTAGAGGCATACAAAAGGTTTCCCACAAACACAACACACACACACACTATCACACTCACAACACAGCACTAACACTGGGTGTCCAGCAGAGCCATCAACACTTGGAACTGCCCTAACATACTCACAAACGTAGTCCCGACACACAAATACACAAGAAACACACACAAACAACCATCGATTTTTCTTAAAAGCATACAGAATGCTTTCCTTTTAACCCCCCCCCCACACACACTATCACACTCACAACAAAGCACTCACACTGACTCTCCGGCAGAGCCATCAACACTTGCAAATGCCCTAAGATACTCACAAACGTGGTCCCGACACTCACATACAAAGAAACACACACAAACACCCATCGACTTTATCTTACAGGCATATACAGTGGGGTTCCTCCGAACACACATACACACACACACTGTCACACTCACAACACAGCACTCACTCTGGGTCTCCGGCAGAAACATCAACATTTGGAATTGCCCAAACATACTCACGAATGTGGTCCCGACACACACATAGAGAAGAAACACACATAAACACCCATCGACTTTTCTTAGAGGCATACACAATGGTTTCCCACAAACACACACACACACACACACACACTATCACACTCACAACACAGCTATCACACTGGGTCTCCGGCAGAGCAATCAACACTTGGAAATGCCCTAACATACTGACAAACGAGGTCCCAACACACACATACACATCAGCACACACAAACAAACATCGATTTTTCTTACAAGTAAACGAATGCTTTCCCGCAAACACACACACAGACACACTATCACACTCACAACACAGCACCACACTGGGTCTCCGGCAGAGCCATCAACACTTGGAATGCCCTAACATACTCACAAACGTGGTCCCGACGCACACATACACAAGAAAGAGACACAAACACCCATCGACTTTTTCTTACAGGCATACACAATGGTTGCCCGCAAACACACACACACACACACACATACACACACTATCACACTCACAAAACAGAACTCACACTGGGTCAGCGGCAGAGCGATCAACACTTGGAACTGACACACACACACACACTGTCACACTCACAACACAGCACTCAAGCTCGGTGTCTGGGGAACCATCAACATTTGGCATTGCCCAAACATACTCACAAATTTGGTTCCGACACACACGTACAGAAGAAGCACACACAAACACCCATCGACTTTTTCTTAGAGGCATACACAATGGTTTCCCGCAAACACACACACACACACACACACACTATGACACTCACAACACAGCACTCACATTGGGTCTCCGGCGGAGCCATCAACACTTGGAATGCCCTAACATACTCACAAACGTGGTCCCGACGCACACATACACAAGAAAGAGACACAAACACCCATCGACTTTTTCTTACAGGCATAAACAGTGGGGTTCCCCAAACAAAAACACAGACAGACACACTGTCACACACACGACACAGCACTCACGCTTGGTCTCCGGAAGAGCCATCAACACTTGGAACTGCCCAAACATACTCACAAACGTGGTCCCGACACACACATTGAGAAGAAACACACACAAACACCCATCGGTTTTTCTTACAGTCATACACAATGGTTTCCCGCAAACACACACACACAAACTATCACACTCACAACACAGCACTCACACTGTGTCTCCAGCAAAGCCATCAACACTTGGAACTGCCCTAACATACTCACAAACATGGTCCCGACACACACATACACAAGAAACACACACAAACACCCATCGACTTTTTCTTAGAGGCATACATAATGGTTTCCAGCAAACAAACACAAAGACACACACTCTCACACTCACAACATAGCACTCACACTATGTCTCTGGCAGAGCCATCAACATTTGGAACTGCCCTAACATACTCACAAACATGGTCCCGAGACACATTCACAAGAAACACACACAAACACCCATCGACTTTTTCTTACAGACATACACAATGGTTGCCCGCAAACACACACACACACACACACACATACACACACTATCACACTCACAAAACAGAACTCACACTGGGTCTCCGGCAGAGCGATCAACACTTGGAACTGACACACACACACACACTGTCACACTCACAACACAGCACTCAAGCTCGGTGTCTGGGGAACCATCAACATTTGGCAGCGCCCAAACATACTCACAAATTTGGTCCCGACACACACGTACAGAAGCAGCACACACAAACACCCATCGACTTTTTCTTAGAGGCATACACAATGGTTTCCCGCAAACACACACACACACACACACACTATGACACTCACAACACAGCACTCACATTGGGTCTCCGGCGGAGCCATCAACACTTGGAACTGCCCTAACATACTCATAAACGTGGTCCCGACACATATACACAAGAAACACACACAAACACCCATTGATTTTTCTTATAGTCATACACAATAGTTTTCCGCAAACACACACACACACACACACACACACACACTATCACACTAACAGCACAGCACTCACACTGCGTCTCCGGAAGAGCCATCAACACTTGGAACTACCCAAACATTCTCACAAACGTGGTCCCGACACATACATTCAGAAGAAACACACACAAACACACATCGATTTATCTTACAGGCATAGATAATGGTTTCCCGCAAACACACACACACACACACAGTATCACATTCACAACACAGCACTCACACTGTGTCTCCAGCAGAGCCATCAACACTTGGAACTGCCCTAACATACTCACAAAAGTGGTCCCGACACACACATACACAAGAAACACACACAAACACCCATCGACTTTTTCTTAGAGGCATACACAATGGTTTCCCGCAAACACACACACACACACACACACACTCTCACACTCACAACAGAGCACTCACACTGGGTCTCCGGCACATTCATCAACACTTGGAACTGCCCAAACATATTCACAAACGTGGTCTCGACAAACACATACACAAGAAACACACACAAACACCCATCGACCTTTTCTTAGAGGCATACAAAAGGTTTCCCACAAACACAACACACACACACTATCACACTCACAACGCAGCACTAACACTGGGTGTCCGGCAGAGCCATCAACACTTGGAACTGCCCTAACATACTCACAAACGTAGTCCCGACACACAAATACACAAGAAACACACACAAACAACCATCGATTTTTCTGAAAAGCATACAGAATGCTTTCCTGCTAACACACACACACACACATACACAACTATCACACTCACAACAAAGCACTCACACTGATTCTCCGGCAGAGCCATCAACACTTGCAAATGCCCTAAGATACTCACAAACGTGGTCCCGACACTCACATACAAAGAAACACACACAAACACCCATCGACTTTATCTTACAGGCATATACAGTGGGGTTCCTCCGAACACACATACACACACACACTGTCACACTCACAACACAGCACTCACTCTGGGTCTCCGGCGGAAACATCAAATTTGGAATTGCCCAAACATACTCACGAATGTGGTCCCGACACACACATAGAGAAGAAACACACATAAACACCCATCGACTTTTTCTTAGAGGCATACACAATGGTTTCCCGCAAACACACACACACACACACACACACTATCACACTCACAACACAGCTATCACACTGGGTCTCCGGCAGAGCAATCAACACTTGGAAATGCCCTAACATACTGACAAACGAGGTCCCAACACACACATACACAAGAAGCAAACACAAAAAACCATCGATTTTTCTTACAAGCAAACGAATGCTTTCCCGCAAACACACACACACACACTCTCACACTCACAACACAACACTCACACTGGGTCTCCGGCAGAGCCATCAACACTTGGAATGCCCTAACATACTCACAAACGTGGTCCCGACGCACACATACACAAGAAAGAGACACAAACACCCATCGACTTTTTCTTACAGGCATAAACTGTGGGGTTCCCCAAACAAAAACATAGACACACTGTCACACACATGACACAGCACTCACGCTTGGTCTCCGGGAGAGACATCAACACTTGGAACAGCCTAAACATACTCACAAACGTGGTCCCGACACACACATTGAGAAGAAACACACACAAACACCCATCGGTTTTTCTTACAGGCATACACAATGGTTCCCGCAAACACACACACACACTATCACACTCACAACACAGCACTCACACAGTGTCTCCAGCAGAGCCATCAACACTTGGAACTGCCCTAACATACTCACAAACATGGTCCCGACACACACATACACAAGAAACACACACAAACACCCATCGACTTTTTCTTACAGGCATACACAATGGTTGCCCGCAAACACACACACACACACACATACACACACTATCACACTCACAAAACAGAACTCACACTGGGTCTCCGGCTGAGCGATCAACACTTGGAACTGCCCTAACATACTCACAAACGTGGTCCCGACACACACATACACAAGAAACACGCACAAACACCCATCGACTTTTTCCTAGAGGCAAACACAATGGTTTCCTGCAAACACACACACACAGACACTATCACACTCACAACACAGCACTCACACTGGGTCTCCGGAAGAGCCATCAACACTTGGAACTGCCCAAACATACTCACAAACGTGGTCCCGACACACACATTCAGAAGAAACACACACAAACACCCAAGGACTTTTTCTTACAGGCATACACAATGGTTGCCCGCAAACACACACACACACACACAAACACACACACACACACTATCACACTCACAACACAGCACTCACACTGGGTCTCCGGCACAGCCATCAACACTTGGAAATGCCCTAACATAGTAACAAACGTGCACCAGACACACACATACAGAAGAAACACACACAAACACCCATCAAATTATTCTTACAGGCATACACAGTGGGATACCCCCAAACACATACACACACACACACGCACACACACACACACACACACACTGTCACACTCACAACACAGCACTCAAGCTCGGTGTCTGGGGAACCATCAACATGTGGCATTGCCCAAACATACTCACAAATTTGGTCCCGACACACACGTACAGAAGAAGCACACACAAACACCCATCGACTTTTTCTTAGAGGCATACACAATGGTTTCCCGCAAACACACACACACACACACACACTATGACACTCACAACACAGCACTCACATTGGGTCTCCGGCGGAGCCATCAACACTTGGAACTGCCCTAACATACTCATAAACGTGGTCCCGACACATATACACAAGAAACACACACAAACACCCAGTGATTTTTCTTATAGTCATACACAATAGCTTTCCGCAAACACACACACACACACACACTATCACACACTATCACACTAACAGCACAGCACTCACACTGCGTCTCCGGGAAAGCCATCAACACGTGGAACTGCCCCAACATACTCAGAAACGTGGTCCCGACACACACCCATACACAAGAAACACTATCAAACACCCTTCGATTTTTCTTACAAGCATACAGAATGCTTTCCCACAACACAAACACAACACACACACTGTCACACTCACCACACAGCACTCACGCTGGGGTCCGGCGGAGCCATCAACACTTGGAAATGCCCTAACATACTCACAAACGTGCTCCAGACAAATACATACAAAAGAAACACACACAAACAACCATCGACTTTTCTTACAGGCAAACACAGTGGGGTTCCCCGAAACACACAGACACACACAAACACACATGTCACACTCACAACACAGCACTCACACATGGACTCCGGCAGTACCATCAACACTTGGAACTGCCCAAACATACTCACAAACGTGGTCACGACATACACATACAGAAGAAACACACACAAACACCCATCGACTTTTTCTAACAGGCATACACAGTGAGTTTCCCCCCCCCACACACACACACTGTCATACTCACAACACAGCACTCACTCTAGGTCTCCAGCGGAACCATCAACATTTGGAATTGCCCAAACATACTCACAAATGTGGAGCCGACAGACACATACAGAAGAAACAAACACAAACACCCATCGACTTTTTCTTAGAGGCATACACAATGGTTTCCCGCAAACACACACACACACTCACACACACACTATCACACAAACAACACAGCACTCACACTGGGTCTCCGAAAGAGCCTTCAACACTTGGAAATGCCCAAACATACAAACGTGGTCCCTACAGACACATCCAGAAGAAACACACACAAACCCCCATCGTTTTTTCTTACAAGCATACACCATGGTTTCCTGCAAACACACACAAACACACACACACACACTGTCACACTCACAACACATCACTCACAGTGGGTCTCCGGCAGAGCAATCAACACTTGGAATTGTCCTAGCATACTCACACACATTTTCCTGACACACACATACACAAGAAACACACACAAACACCCATCGACTTTTTCTTAGAGGCATACACAATGGTTTCCCACAAACACACACAAACACACACACTATCACACTCACAACATAGCACTCACACTGGGTTTCCGGCAGATTCATCAACACTTGGAACTGCCTTAACATACTCACAAATGTGGTCCCGAAACACACAAACACAAGAAACACATACAAACACCCATCGATTTTCTTACAGCTATAAAAAATGTTTTCCTGCAAACACACACACACACACACACACACACTATAACACTCACAACACAGCACTCACACTGGGTCTCCGGCAGATTCATCAACACTTGGAACTGCCCAATCATATTCACAAATGTGGTCTGACACACACATACACAAGAAACACACACAAATAACCATCGACCTATTCTTAGAGCATAAAAAGGTTTTCCACAAGCACAACACACACACACACTATCACACTCAAAACACAGCTATCACACTGGGTCTCCGGCAGAGCAATCAACACTTGGAACTGCCCTAACTTACTGACAAACGTGGTCCCAACACACACATACACAAGAAACACACACAAACAACCATCGATTCTTCTTACAAGCAAACGAATGCTTTCCCACAAACACACACACACACACTATCACACTCACAACACAGCACTCACACTGGGTCTCCGGCAGAGCCATCAACACTTGGAAATGCCCTAACATACTCACAAATGTGGTCCCGACACACACATTCACAAGAAAGAGACACAAACACCCATCGACTTTTTCTTACAGGCATAAACAGTGGGGTTTCCCAAACAAAAACACAGACACACACACTGTCACACACACAACACAGCACTCATGCTTGGTCTCCAGAAGAGCGATCAACACTTGGAACTGCCCTAACATACTCACAAACATGGTTCCGACACACACATACACAAAAACACACACAAACACCCATCGACTTTTTCTTACAGACATACACAGTGGGTTTCCTCAAAACACACACACACACACACACACACACACACTTTCACAGTCACAACACAGCACTCACGCTAGGTCTCCAGAGGAACCATCAACATTTGGAATTGCCCAAACATACTCACAAATGTGGCACCGACACACACATACAGAAGATACACACACAAACACCAATAGACTTTTTCTTTGAGGCATACACAATGGTTTCCCGCAAACACACACACACACAAACTATCACACTCACAACACAGCACTCACACTGGGTCTCCGGAAGAGCCATCAACACTTGGAAATGCCCTAACATACTCACAAACGTGGTCCCGACACACACATCCAGAAGAAACACACACAAACACCCATCGATGTTTCTTACAGGCATACACAATGGTTTCCCGCAAACACACACACACTATCACACTCACAACACAGTACACACACTGTGTCTCCAGCAGAGCAATCAACACTTGCAACTGCCCTAACATATTAACAAATGTGGTCCCAACACACACACAGAAGAAACACACACAAGCAACCAATGATTTTTCTCACAGGCATACAGAATGCTTTCCCGCAAACCTACACACACACACACACACAGCACTCACACACAAACAACCATCGATTTTTCTTACAAGCATACAGAATGCTTTCCTGCAAACAAACACACAAAAACACACACTATCACACTCACAACACAGCATTCACACTGGTCTCTGGCAGAGCCATCAACACTTGAAAATGCCCTATCATACTCACAAACGTGATCCCGACACACACATACAGAAGAAACACACACAAACACCCATCGACTTTTTCTTACAGGCATACACCGTGGGGTACCCCCAAACACACACACATACAAACACACACACACACTATCACACTCACAACACAGCACTCACACTGGGTCTCTGGCAGAGCCCTCAACACTTGGAACTGCCCAAACATACTTACAAACGTGGCCCGACACACACATACACAAGAAACACACAAAAACACACATCAACTTTTTTTTACAGGCATACACAGTTTGGTCCCCCAAACGCACACACACACACACACACACACTGTCACACTCAAAACACAGCACTCACGCTGGGTCTCCGGCGGAACTATCAACATTTGGCATTGCCCAAACATAATCACAAATTTGGTCCCGACACACACATTCAGAAGAAACACACACAAACACCCATCGACTTATTCTTAGAGGCATACGCAATGGATTCCCGCAAACACACACACACACTATTACACTCACAACACAGCACTCACACTGGGTCTCCGGAAGAGCCATCAACACTTGGAACTGCCCAAACATTCTCACAAACCTGGTCCCGACACACACATTCAGAAAAACACACAAACACACCCATCGATTTTTCTTACAGGCATACACAATGGTCCCGAAAACACAACACACACTATCACACTCACAAAACAGCACTCACACTGGGTCTCCGGCAGAGCAACCAAAACTTCAAATTACCCTAACATACGCACAAACGTGGTCCCAACACACACATACAGAAGAAGCACACACAAACACCCATCGACTTTTCTTATAGGCATACACAGTGGGGTATCCCCAAACACACACACACACACACACACACACACACACACACACTGTCACACTCACAACACAACACTCAAGCTGGGTCTCAAGCGGAAACATCAATATTTGGATTTGCCCAAACATACTCACAAATTTGGTCTCGACACACACATACAGAAGAAGCACACACAATCACCCGTCGACTTTTTCTAAGAGGCATACACAATGGTTTCCCGCAAACACACACACACACACACACACTATCACACTATTAACACAGCACTCACGTTAGGTCTCCGGCGGAGCCAACAACACTGGAAACTGCCCTAACATACTTATAAACGTGGTCCCGACACATACATACACAAGAAACACACACAAACACCCATTGATTTTTCATATAGGCATACACATTGGTTTCCCACAAACACACACACACACAAAAAAAAAACTATCACACTCACAGCACAGCACTCACACTGCGTCTCCGGCAAGCCATCAACAGTTGGAACTGCCCCAACATACTCAGAAATGTGGTCCCGACACACACATACACAAGAAACACACACAAACACCCATCCATTTTTCTTACAGGCATACACAGTGGTTCCCGCAAACACACACACACACACATGCACACACACTGTCACCCTCACAATGCAGCAGTCACACTGGGTCTCCAGCAGAGCCATTAACACTTGGAACTGCCCGAACATACTCACAAACGTGGTCCCGATACACACATACACAAGAAACACACAAAAACACCCATCGATTTTTCTTACAAGCATACACAATGGTCCCGAAAACACAACACACACTATCACACTCACAAAACAGCACCCACACTGGGTCTCCGGAGAGCAATCAAAACTTGGAACTACCCTAACATACGCCCAAACGTGGTCCCAACACGCACATACAGAAGAAGCACACACAAACACCCATCGACTTTTCTTATAGGCATACACAGTGGGGTATCCCCAAACACACACACACACACACACACACACACACACACACTGTCACACTCACAACACAGCACTCAAGTGGGTCTCAGGCGTAACCATCAATATTTGGATTTGCCCAAACATACTCACAAATTTGGTCTCGACATACACATACAGAAGAAACACACACAATCACCCGTCGACTTTTTCTTAGAGGCATACACAATGCTTTCCCGCAAACACACACACACACACACACTATCACACTCACAACACAGCACTCACGTTGGGTCTCCGGCGGAGCCATCAACACTTGGAACTGCCCTAACATACTTATAAACGTGGTCCTGACACATACACAAGAAACACACACAAACACCCATTGATTTTTCTTATATGTATACACATTGGTTTCCCGCAAACACACACACACACACAAACACTATCACACTCACAGCACAGCACTCACACTGCGTCTCCGGCAAGCTATCAACAGTTGGAACTGCCCCAACATACTCAGAAATGTGGTCCCAACACACACATACACAAGAAACACACTCAAACACCCATCGATTTTTCTTACAGGCATACACAATGGTTTCCCGCAAACACACACACACACTGTCACACTCACAACACAGCACTCACGCTGGGGTCCGGTAGAGCCATCAACAGTTGGGACTGCCCATACATACTCACAAACGTGGTCCGGACAAATACATACACAAGAAAAACACAAAAACACCCATCGACTTTTTCTTACAGGCATACACAGTGGGGTTCCCCCAAACACAGACACACACACACACATGTCACACTCCCAACAGAGCACTCATACTGGGAGCCAGCAGTGCCATCAACACTTGGAACTGCCCAAACATACTCACAAACGTGGTCCCAATACACACAAACACAAGAAACTCACACAAACACCCATCAACTTATTCTTACAGGCATACACAATGGTATCCCGGAAACACACACAAACACACACATACACACTGTCACACTCACAACACAGCACTCACCGTGGGTCTCCGGCAGAGCAATCAACACTTGGAATTGTCCCAGAACACTCACACACATTTTCCCGACACACACAGACACAAGAAACACACACAAACACCCATCGACTTTTTCTTAGAGGCTTACACAATGGTTTCCCACAAACACACACAAACACACACCACTATCACACTCACAACACAGCTATCCCAGTGGGTCTCCGGCAGAGCCAACAACACTTGGAACTGCCTTAACATACTCACATACATGGTCCCAACACACACATACACAAGAAACACATACAAACACCCATCGATTTTCTTACAGCTATAAAAAATGTTTTCCTGCAAACACACACACACACAAACACACACACACACTATCACACTCACAACACAGCACTCACACTGGGTCTCCGGCAGAGACCTCAACACTTGGAAATGCCCTAACATACTCACAAACGTGGTCCCCACACACATACACAAGAAATGCACACAAACACCCATCGACTTTTTCTTAGAGGCATACACAGTGGGGTACCACCAAACACACACACACACACACACACACTGTCACACTCACAGCACAGCACTCACGATGGGTCTCCGGTGGAACCATCAACATTTGGAATTGCCCAAGCATACTCACAAATGTGTCCCGACACACATATACAGAAGAAAGAAACAGAAACACCCATCGACTTTTTCTTAGAGGTATACACAATGGTTTTGGGCAAACACACACACACACACACTATCACACTCACAACAGAGCACTCACACTGGGTCTCCGGAAGAGCCATCAACACTTGGAATGCCCTAACATACTCACAAACGTGGTCCCGACACACACATTCAGAAGAAACACACACAAACACACATCGATTTATCTTACAGGCATAGACAATGGTTTCCCGCAAACACACACAAACACACACACACACAGTATCACATTCACAACACAGCACTCACACTGTGTCTCCAGCAGAGCCATCAACACTTGGAACAGCCCTAACATACTCACAAACGTGGTCCCGACACACATACACAAGAAACACACACAAACACCCATCGACCTTTTCTTAGAGGCATACACAATGGTTTCCCGCAAACACACACACACACACACACACACACTCTCACACTCACAACAGAGCACTCACACTGGGTCTCCGGCACATTCATCAACACTTGGAACTGCCCAAACATATTCACAAACGTGGTCTCGACAAACGCATACACAAGAAACACACACAAACACCCATCGACCTTTTCTTAGAGGCATACAAAAGGTTTCCCACAAACACAACACACACACACACTATCACACTCACAACACAGCACTAACACTGGGTGTCCAGCAGAGCCATCAACACTTGGAACTGCCCTAACATACTCACAAACGTAGTCCCGACACACAAATACACAAGAAACACACACAAACAACCATCGATTTTTCTTAAAAGCATACAGAATGCTTTCCTTTTAACCCCCCCCCCCACACACACTATCACACTCACAACAAAGCACTCACACTGACTCTCCGGCAGAGCCATCAACACTTGCAAATGCCCTAAGATACTCACAAACGTGGTCCCGACACTCACATACAAAGAAACACACACAAACACCCATCGACTTTATCTTACAGGCATATACAGTGGGGTTCCTCCGAACACACATACACACACACACTGTCACACTCACAACACAGCACTCACTCTGGGTCTCCGGCAGAAACATCAACATTTGGAATTGCCCAAACATACTCACGAATGTGGTCCCGACACACACATAGAGAAGAAACACACATAAACACCCATCGACTTTTCTTAGAGGCATACACAATGGTTTCCCACAAACACACACACACACACACACACACTATCACACTCACAACACAGCTATCACACTGGGTCTCCGGCAGAGCAATCAACACTTGGAAATGCCCTAACATACTGACAAACGAGGTCCCAACACACACATACACATCAGCACACACAAACAAACATCGATTTTTCTTACAAGTAAACGAATGCTTTCCCGCAAACACACACACAGACACACTATCACACTCACAACACAGCACCACACTGGGTCTCCGGCAGAGCCATCAACACTTGGAATGCCCTAACATACTCACAAACGTGGTCCCGACGCACACATACACAAGAAAGAGACACAAACACCCATCGACTTTTTCTTACAGGCATACACAATGGTTGCCCGCAAACACACACACACACACACACACATACACACACTATCACACTCACAAAACAGAACTCACACTGGGTCAGCGGCAGAGCGATCAACACTTGGAACTGACACACACACACACACTGTCACACTCACAACACAGCACTCAAGCTCGGTGTCTGGGGAACCATCAACATTTGGCATTGCCCAAACATACTCACAAATTTGGTTCCGACACACACGTACAGAAGAAGCACACACAAACACCCATCGACTTTTTCTTAGAGGCATACACAATGGTTTCCCGCAAACACACACACACACACACACACACTATGACACTCACAACACAGCACTCACATTGGGTCTCCGGCGGAGCCATCAACACTTGGAATGCCCTAACATACTCACAAACGTGGTCCCGACGCACACATACACAAGAAAGAGACACAAACACCCATCGACTTTTTCTTACAGGCATAAACAGTGGGGTTCCCCAAACAAAAACACAGACAGACACACTGTCACACACACGACACAGCACTCACGCTTGGTCTCCGGAAGAGCCATCAACACTTGGAACTGCCCAAACATACTCACAAACGTGGTCCCGACACACACATTGAGAAGAAACACACACAAACACCCATCGGTTTTTCTTACAGTCATACACAATGGTTTCCCGCAAACACACACACACAAACTATCACACTCACAACACAGCACTCACACTGTGTCTCCAGCAAAGCCATCAACACTTGGAACTGCCCTAACATACTCACAAACATGGTCCCGACACACACATACACAAGAAACACACACAAACACCCATCGACTTTTTCTTAGAGGCATACATAATGGTTTCCAGCAAACAAACACAAAGACACACACTCTCACACTCACAACATAGCACTCACACTATGTCTCTGGCAGAGCCATCAACATTTGGAACTGCCCTAACATACTCACAAACATGGTCCCGAGACACATTCACAAGAAACACACACAAACACCCATCGACTTTTTCTTACAGACATACACAATGGTTGCCCGCAAACACACACACACACACACACACACATACACACACTATCACACTCACAAAACAGAACTCACACTGGGTCTCCGGCAGAGCGATCAACACTTGGAACTGACACACACACACACACTGTCACACTCACAACACAGCACTCAAGCTCGGTGTCTGGGGAACCATCAACATTTGGCAGCGCCCAAACATACTCACAAATTTGGTCCCGACACACACGTACAGAAGCAGCACACACAAACACCCATCGACTTTTTCTTAGAGGCATACACAATGGTTTCCCGCAAACACACACACACACACACACACTATGACACTCACAACACAGCACTCACATTGGGTCTCCGGCGGAGCCATCAACACTTGGAACTGCCCTAACATACTCATAAACGTGGTCCCGACACATATACACAAGAAACACACACAAACACCCATTGATTTTTCTTATAGTCATACACAATAGTTTTCCGCAAACACACACACACACACACACACACTATCACACTAACAGCACAGCACTCACACTGCGTCTCCGGAAGAGCCATCAACACTTGGAACTACCCAAACATTCTCACAAACGTGGTCCCGACACATACATTCAGAAGAAACACACACAAACACACATCGATTTATCTTACAGGCATAGATAATGGTTTCCCGCAAACACACACACACACACACAGTATCACATTCACAACACAGCACTCACACTGTGTCTCCAGCAGAGCCATCAACACTTGGAACTGCCCTAACATACTCACAAAAGTGGTCCCGACACACACATACACAAGAAACACACACAAACACCCATCGACTTTTTCTTAGAGGCATACACAATGGTTTCCCGCAAACACACACACACACACACACACACTCTCACACTCACAACAGAGCACTCACACTGGGTCTCCGGCACATTCATCAACACTTGGAACTGCCCAAACATATTCACAAACGTGGTCTCGACAAACACATACACAAGAAACACACACAAACACCCATCGACCTTTTCTTAGAGGCATACAAAAGGTTTCCCACAAACACAACACACACACACTATCACACTCACAACGCAGCACTAACACTGGGTGTCCGGCAGAGCCATCAACACTTGGAACTGCCCTAACATACTCACAAACGTAGTCCCGACACACAAATACACAAGAAACACACACAAACAACCATCGATTTTTCTGAAAAGCATACAGAATGCTTTCCTGCTAACACACACACACACACATACACAACTATCACACTCACAACAAAGCACTCACACTGATTCTCCGGCAGAGCCATCAACACTTGCAAATGCCCTAAGATACTCACAAACGTGGTCCCGACACTCACATACAAAGAAACACACACAAACACCCATCGACTTTATCTTACAGGCATATACAGTGGGGTTCCTCCGAACACACATACACACACACACTGTCACACTCACAACACAGCACTCACTCTGGGTCTCCGGCGGAAACATCAAATTTGGAATTGCCCAAACATACTCACGAATGTGGTCCCGACACACACATAGAGAAGAAACACACATAAACACCCATCGACTTTTTCTTAGAGGCATACACAATGGTTTCCCGCAAACACACACACACACACACACACACTATCACACTCACAACACAGCTATCACACTGGGTCTCCGGCAGAGCAATCAACACTTGGAAATGCCCTAACATACTGACAAACGAGGTCCCAACACACACATACACAAGAAGCAAACACAAAAAACCATCGATTTTTCTTACAAGCAAACGAATGCTTTCCCGCAAACACACACACACACTATCACACTCACAACACAACACTCACACTGGGTCTCCGGCAGAGCCATCAACACTTGGAATGCCCTAACATACTCACAAACGTGGTCCCGACGCACACATACACAAGAAAGAGACACAAACACCCATCGACTTTTTCTTACAGGCATAAACTGTGGGGTTCCCCAAACAAAAACATAGACACACTGTCACACACATGACACAGCACTCACGCTTGGTCTCCGGGAGAGACATCAACACTTGGAACAGCCTAAACATACTCACAAACGTGGTCCCGACACACACATTGAGAAGAAACACACACAAACACCCATCGGTTTTTCTTACAGGCATACACAATGGTTCCCGCAAACACACACACACACTATCACACTCACAACACAGCACTCACACAGTGTCTCCAGCAGAGCCATCAACACTTGGAACTGCCCTAACATACTCACAAACATGGTCCCGACACACACATACACAAGAAACACACACAAACACCCATCGACTTTTTCTTACAGGCATACACAATGGTTGCCCGCAAACACACACACACACACACACATACACACACTATCACACTCACAAAACAGAACTCACACTGGGTCTCCGGCTGAGCGATCAACACTTGGAACTGCCCTAACATACTCACAAACGTGGTCCCGACACACACATACACAAGAAACATGCACAAACACCCATCGACTTTTTCCTAGAGGCAAACACAATGGTTTCCTGCAAACACACACACACAGACACTATCACACTCACAACACAGCACTCACACTGGGTCTCCGGAAGAGCCATCAACACTTGGAACTGCCCAAACATACTCACAAACGTGGTCCCGACACACACATTCAGAAGAAACACACACAAACACCCAAGGACTTTTTCTTACAGGCATACACAATGGTTGCCCGCAAACACACACACACACACAAACACACACACACACACTATCACACTCACAACACAGCACTCACACTGGGTCTCCGGCACAGCCATCAACACTTGGAAATGCCCTAACATAGTAACAAACGTGCACCAGACACACACATACAGAAGAAACACACACAAACACCCATCAAATTATTCTTACAGGCATACACAGTGGGATACCCCCAAACACATACACACACACACACGCACACACACACACACACACTGTCACACTCACAACACAGCACTCAAGCTCGGTGTCTGGGGAACCATCAACATGTGGCATTGCCCAAACATACTCACAAATTTGGTCCCGACACACACGTACAGAAGAAGCACACACAAACACCCATCGACTTTTTCTTAGAGGCATACACAATGGTTTCCCGCAAACACACACACACACACACACACACACTATGACACTCACAACACAGCACTCACATTGGGTCTCCGGCGGAGCCATCAACACTTGGAGCTGCCCTAACATACTCATAAACGTGGTCCCGACACATATACACAAGAAACACACACAAACACCCAGTGATTTTTCTTATAGTCATACACAATAGCTTTCCGCAAACACACACACACACACACACTATCACACACTATCACACTAACAGCACAGCACTCACACTGCGTCTCCGGGAAAGCCATCAACACGTGGAACTGCCCCAACATACTCAGAAACGTGGTCCCGACACACACCCATACACAAGAAACACTATCAAACACCCTTCGATTTTTCTTACAAGCATACAGAATGCTTTCCCACAACACAAACACAACACACACACTGTCACACTCACCACACAGCACTCACGCTGGGGTCCGGCGGAGCCATCAACACTTGGAAATGCCCTAACATACTCACAAACGTGCTCCAGACAAATACATACAAAAGAAACACACACAAACAACCATCGACTTTTCTTACAGGCAAACACAGTGGGGTTCCCCGAAACACACAGACACACACAAACACACATGTCACACTCACAACACAGCACTCACACATGGACTCCGGCAGTACCATCAACACTTGGAACTGCCCAAACATACTCACAAACGTGGTCACGACATACACATACAGAAGAAACACACACAAACACCCATCGACTTTTTCTAACAGGCATACACAGTGAGTTTCCCCCCCCCCACACACACACTGTCATACTCACAACACAGCACTCACTCTAGGTCTCCAGCGGAACCATCAACATTTGGAATTGCCCAAACATACTCACAAATGTGGAGCCGACAGACACATACAGAAGAAACAAACACAAACACCCATCGACTTTTTCTTAGAGGCATACACAATGGTTTCCCGCAAACACACACACACACTCACACACACACTATCACACAAACAACACAGCACTCACACTGGGTCTCCGAAAGAGCCTTCAACACTTGGAAATGCCCAAACATACAAACGTGGTCCCGACAGACACATCCAGAAGAAACACACACAAACCCCCATCGTTTTTTCTTACAAGCATACACCATGGTTTCCTGCAAACACACACAAACACACACACACACTGTCACACTCACAACACATCACTCACAGTGGGTCTCCGGCAGAGCAATCAACACTTGGAATTGTCCTAGCATACTCACACACATTTTCCTGACACACACATACACAAGAAACACACACAAACACCCATCGACTTTTTCTTAGAGGCATACACAATGGTTTCCCACAAACACACACAAACACACACACTATCACACTCACAACATAGCACTCACACTGGGTTTCCGGCAGATTCATCAACACTTGGAACTGCCTTAACATACTCACAAATGTGGTCCTGAAACACACATACACAAGAAACACACACACACACCCATCGATTTTCTTACAGCTATAAAAAATGTTTTCCTGCAAACACACACACACACACACACACACACACACACTATAACACTCACAACACAGCACTCACACTGGGTCTCCGGCAGATTCATCAACACTTGGAACTGCCCAATCATATTCACAAATGTGGTCTGACACACACATACACAAGAAACACACACAAATAACCATCGACCTATTCTTAGAGCATAAAAAGGTTTTCCACAAGCACAACACACACACACACTATCACACTCAAAACACAGCTATCACACTGGGTCTCCGGCAGAGCAATCAACACTTGGAACTGCCCTAACTTACTGACAAACGTGGTCCCAACACACACATACACAAGAAACACACACAAACAACCATCGATTCTTCTTACAAGCAAACGAATGCTTTCCCACAAACACACACACACACTATCACACTCACAACACAGCACTCACACTGGGTCTCCGGCAGAGCCATCAACACTTGGAAATGCCCTAACATACTCACAAATGTGGTCCCGACACACACATTCACAAGAAAGAGACACAAACACCCATCGACTTTTTCTTACAGGCATAAACAGTGGGGTTTCCCAAACAAAAACACAGACACACACACTGTCACACACACAACACAGCACTCATGCTTGGTCTCCAGAAGAGCGATCAACACTTGGAACTGCCCTAACATACTCACAAACATGGTTCCGACACACACATACACAAAAACACACACAAACACCCATCGACTTTTTCTTACAGACATACACAGTGGGTTTCCCCAAAACACACACACACACACACACACACACACACACACACTTTCACAGTCACAACACAGCACTCACGCTAGGTCTCCAGAGGAACCATCAACATTTGGAATTGCCCAAACATACTCACAAATGTGGCACCGACACACACATACAGAAGATACACACACAAACACCAATCGACTTTTTCTTTGAGGCATACACAATGGTTTCCCGCAAACACACACACACACACAAACTATCACACTCACAACACAGCACTCACACTGGGTCTCCGGAAGAGCCATCAACACTTGGAAATGCCCTAACATACTCACAAACGTGGTCCCGACACACACATCCAGAAGAAACACACACAAACACCCATCGATGTTTCTTACAGGCATACACAATGGTTTCCCGCAAACACACACACACTATCACACTCACAACACAGTACACACACTGTGTCTCCAGCAGAGCAATCAACACTTGCAACTGCCCTAACATATTAACAAATGTGGTCCCAACACACACACAGAAGAAACACACACAAGCAACCAATGATTTTTCTCACAGGCATACAGAATGCTTTCCCGCAAACCTACACACACACACACACACAGCACTCACATACAAACAACCATCGATTTTTCTTACAAGCATACAGAATGCTTTCCTGCAAACAAACACACAAAAACACACACTATCACACTCACAACACAGCATTCACACTGGTCTCTGGCAGAGCCATCAACACTTGAAAATGCCCTATCATACTCACAAACGTGATCCCGACACACACATACAGAAGAAACACACACAAACACCCATCGACTTTTTCTTACAGGCATACACCGTGGGGTACCCCCAAACAAACACACATACAAACACACACACACACTATCACACTCACAACACAGCACTCACACTGGGTCTCTGGCAGAGCCCTCAACACTTGGAACTGCCCAAACATACTTACAAACGTGGCCCGACACACACATACACAAGAAACACACAAAAACACACATCAACTTTTTTTTACAGGCATACACAGTTTGGTCCCCCAAACGCACACACACACACACACACACACACACTGTCACACTCAAAACACAGCACTCACGCTGGGTCTCCGGCGGAACTATCAACATTTGGCATTGCCCAAACATAATCACAAATTTGGTCCCGACACACACATTCAGAAGAAACACACACAAACACCCATCGACTTATTCTTAGAGGCATACGCAATGGATTCCCGCAAACACACACACACACTATTACACTCACAACACAGCACTCACACTGGGTCTCCGGAAGAGCCATCAACACTTGGAACTGCCCAAACATTCTCACAAACCTGGTCCCGACACACACATTCAGAAAAACACACAAACACACCCATCGATTTTTCTTACAGGCATACACAATGGTCCCGAAAACACAACACACACTATCACACTCACAAAACAGCACTCACACTGGGTCTCCGGCAGAGCAACCAAAACTTCAAATTACCCTAACATACGCACAAACGTGGTCCCAACACACACATACAGAAGAAGCACACACAAACACCCATCGACTTTTCTTATAGGCATACACAGTGGGGTATCCCCAAACACACACACACACACACACACACACACACTGTCACACTCACAACACAACACTCAAGCTGGGTCTCAAGCGGAAACATCAATATTTGGATTTGCCCAAACATACTCACAAATTTGGTCTCGACACACACATACAGAAGAAGCACACACAATCACCCGTCGACTTTTTCTAAGAGGCATACACAATGGTTTCCCGCAAACACACACACACACACACACTATCACACTATTAACACAGCACTCACGTTAGGTCTCCGGCGGAGCCAACAACACTGGAAACTGCCCTAACATACTTATAAACGTGGTCCCGACACATACATACACAAGAAACACACACAAACACCCATTGATTTTTCATATAGGCATACACATTGGTTTCCCACAAACACACACACACACAAAAAAAAAACTATCACACTCACAGCACAGCACTCACACTGCGTCTCCGGCAAGCCATCAACAGTTGGAACTGCCCCAACATACTCAGAAATGTGGTCCCGACACACACATACACAAGAAACACACACAAACACCCATCCATTTTTCTTACAGGCATACACAGTGGTTCCCGCAAACACACACACACACACATGCACACACACTGTCACCCTCACAATGCAGCAGTCACACTGGGTCTCCAGCAGAGCCATTAACACTTGGAACTGCCCGAACATACTCACAAACGTGGTCCCGATACACACATACACAAGAAACACACAAAAACACCCATCGATTTTTCTTACAAGCATACACAATGGTCCCGAAAACACAACACACACTATCACACTCACAAAACAGCACCCACACTGGGTCTCCGGAGAGCAATCAAAACTTGGAACTACCCTAACATACGCCCAAACGTGGTCCCAACACGCACATACAGAAGAAGCACACACAAACACCCATCGACTTTTCTTATAGGCATACACAGTGGGGTATCCCCAAACACACACACACACACACACACACACACACACACTGTCACACTCACAACACAGCACTCAAGTGGGTCTCAGGCGTAACCATCAATATTTGGATTTGCCCAAACATACTCACAAATTTGGTCTCGACATACACATACAGAAGAAACACACACAATCACCCGTCGACTTTTTCTTAGAGGCATACACAATGCTTTCCCGCAAACACACACACACACACACACACTATCACACTCACAACACAGCACTCACGTTGGGTCTCCGGCGGAGCCATCAACACTTGGAACTGCCCTAACATACTTATAAACGTGGTCCTGACACATACACAAGAAACACACACAAACACCCATTGATTTTTCTTATATGTATACACATTGGTTTCCCGCAAACACACACACACACACAAACACTATCACACTCACAGCACAGCACTCACACTGCGTCTCCGGCAAGCTATCAACAGTTGGAACTGCCCCAACATACTCAGAAATGTGGTCCCAACACACACATACACAAGAAACACACTCAAACACCCATCGATTTTTCTTACAGGCATACACAATGGTTTCCCGCAAACACACACACACACTGTCACACTCACAACACAGCACTCACGCTGGGGTCCGGTAGAGCCATCAACAGTTGGGACTGCCCATACATACTCACAAACGTGGTCCGGACAAATACATACACAAGAAAAACACAAAAACACCCATCGACTTTTTCTTACAGGCATACACAGTGGGGTTCCCCCAAACACAGACACACACACACACATGTCACACTCCCAACAGAGCACTCATACTGGGAGCCAGCAGTGCCATCAACACTTGGAACTGCCCAAACATACTCACAAACGTGGTCCCAATACACACAAACACAAGAAACTCACACAAACACCCATCAACTTATTCTTACAGGCATACACAATGGTATCCCGGAAACACACACAAACACACACATACACACTGTCACACTCACAACACAGCACTCACCGTGGGTCTCCGGCAGAGCAATCAACACTTGGAATTGTCCCAGAACACTCACACACATTTTCCCGACACACACAGACACAAGAAACACACACAAACACCCATCGACTTTTTCTTAGAGGCTTACACAATGGTTTCCCACAAACACACACAAACACACACCACTATCACACTCACAACACAGCTATCCCAGTGGGTCTCCGGCAGAGCCAACAACACTTGGAACTGCCTTAACATACTCACATACATGGTCCCAACACACACATACACAAGAAACACATACAAACACCCATCGATTTTCTTACAGCTATAAAAAATGTTTTCCTGCAAACACACACACACACAAACACACACACACACTATCACACTCACAACACAGCACTCACACTGGGTCTCCGGCAGAGACCTCAACACTTGGAAATGCCCTAACATACTCACAAACGTGGTCCCCACACACATACACAAGAAATGCACACAAACACCCATCGACTTTTTCTTAGAGGCATACACAGTGGGGTACCACCAAACACACACACACACACACACACACACTGTCACACTCACAGCACAGCACTCACGATGGGTCTCCGGTGGAACCATCAACATTTGGAATTGCCCAAGCATACTCACAAATGTGTCCCGACACACATATACAGAAGAAAGAAACAGAAACACCCATCGACTTTTTCTTAGAGGTATACACAATGGTTTTGGGCAAACACACACACACACACACTATCACACTCACAACAGAGCACTCACACTGGGTCTCCGGAAGAGCCATCAACACTTGGAATGCCCTAACATACTCACAAACGTGGTCCCGACACACACATTCAGAAGAAACACACACAAACACACATCGATTTATCTTACAGGCATAGACAATGGTTTCCCGCAAACACACACAAACACACACACACACAGTATCACATTCACAACACAGCACTCACACTGTGTCTCCAGCAGAGCCATCAACACTTGGAACAGCCCTAACATACTCACAAACGTGGTCCCGACACACATACACAAGAAACACACACAAACACCCATCGACCTTTTCTTAGAGGCATACACAATGGTTTCCCGCAAACACACACACACACACACACACACACTCTCACACTCACAACAGAGCACTCACACTGGGTCTCCGGCACATTCATCAACACTTGGAACTGCCCAAACATATTCACAAACGTGGTCTCGACAAACGCATACACAAGAAACACACACAAACACCCATCGACCTTTTCTTAGAGGCATACAAAAGGTTTCCCACAAACACAACACACACACACACTATCACACTCACAACACAGCACTAACACTGGGTGTCCAGCAGAGCCATCAACACTTGGAACTGCCCTAACATACTCACAAACGTAGTCCCGACACACAAATACA